>NW_017802713.1:2340706-2348814 GCF_001625305.1 Branchiostoma belcheri
GTCACCTCATTCAATTTGTGTCCTAACATTTGTCGTCTCTTAGTATATTTCTAATCTAAGCATCTTGTTTTTTTAGGGCCCTTCTTGTTTTTTTTTTCGCACTCTCCGATTAGATTTAGGGTCTCCAAAGGACGTCATCCATAAAATTTACTTGGTGTGGCCTTACAAAAAATCAATATATATTCAGTATATAAATGTACTTCTTTGAATAGGATACAGAGTGTTCTATTGTGATTACATGTATGAAGACATGTATAATTGAAATAAAATTAGTATTTCTGAAATAAGGAAAGGACTAAACATTGTTATAAAGGGCTAATGATATGTCAATTACAGTTGAGTTATTGTGCATTTCTTTCTTGTATGGATCTTATTTAATTATTTGAATTATATGTCTAAGTTATATATTATGACGTTATATATAAGTTAAACAATCAAGTTATGATTTGTTATTCATTTTTTAACGTGTGCATTTGATCTTGCATGAGCCACTTGGAAGTGCCAGTAATATACTTTTCCTTCCCAAATTATGAAGGGAAAATTAGTGTGGAATACTTGTATGTGAAGTTGTGTTTATATTAATGATTACCTTATCTACGTTACATTTTTGTATGTTTATTCCTCATTGAAACTATGTGAAGGAAAATATATATTTGCAATATTCCTCAGCATTTGTTACAGAGAAACTTCATATTATTACTGTGCTTATTGATAAGTTATGCATACATTTATGCTGAGACTATCTGAGTTTTACTTTACATTGTTGTTTTAAGTACTTTGAACTTTAAAAAGAGTGACCAATGCATGCATTTTTTTATGATAATTACTTTCTCTTGACTGTTTTTGTAGAAAACAATATGGTGGATATTTGGGGCAAGGGAATAAGATGGTACTACATTGTATGAGATCTGGGATGATACATTGTAGTTGCCTTGGAGGGATGCATTCCCTTTGATATCAAATGGTCCATCCCTTGAATAAACATTGTGGAAAGGATACTGATTACATTGCTATTCTTTTCTATCAGTTAATGTTAATAGCTTTATCATGGGATGCCTTATAAAGTCTTCACATTATTCCATGAATTGATGATGCCATAAATTCAATGGATAGAGTTGATGTTTTCCCATAATAATCTACTCGAAAGAAAATCAACAGGATAGTTTTATGACAAAAACATTGGCAATTTGGAGAATATCGCAATATTGTAAAACGGTATATTTCCAAATGTCCTATGCCCCTTGCACAAGGCCATGTTGATTTGATTATATGGATGACATCCGCACACGCATGAATTTTCGGCTATTTCCAAAAAAAAATTTAAAAACTCAACCATACTGTAAATTGTACAAGACAGCGATATGAGCAAATATATACATTGCAAAAAAATGTTGGAAACAATATCAATGTCTTAGAATGCCAAAATCAAACGAAAAAGATGAAACTGTAAAGAAATGAATTTGAAGAGTAGATTTTGCATACTCTGTGTCATTTGTTCAACCTTCAAAACCACGTAGATTTCATAATGAAAGCAACTTTTTTTTTGCCAAACTTTTTTTTTATTCCCACGCTCGCATCAGTTTTGGGGTTCCCAGAGGATGTCATCCATATAATCAACTCAACATGGCCTAACGTTTCCAGACTGAGTAACAACCAGAAGAAGAATTTATTCAACCTCCTTTGTACAATCAAGTAACGTTACATCATCTCCCTTGGTACAATCATGTACTCATATTTCAATGCTGCCATCTTCACCCCCATTCAGAGGTGGGCTCGTCCAATCGGTCACGTGATATACAATGGCGCCCCCCAGGTGAAAATTTTGGTTCGACAGACCTTTTCATCGAAACAGGTAAATTTTCGTGCTCAAACTGGCAAAGTAGAGCAGAAATCCTTCGCACAACAGTAGAATATGCAGTATAAGTCTTTCCGATGGAGAGATAACGTTTATTCAGTGCAGTTGAAAGCTGTACTTTGCCGATTTTGATCGACAGTTTTCACCATTTTTTGGCAAAATCTCATGATCTCAGGCATCGTACTTTGTCATGATAGCGCCTGTCCGGAGGGTTTAAAAGGTCTTTTTCTGTGTTTGCAGCCAACATTTATTGTCCTATAACAACAGCTGGAGAACTGGCGGTGAGAAAAGACATTGACCAAGGGATATTTCGATCCCGATTTTGCGCACATGATTGTTTTGTGATCGTTACGTTTACGGATGACTGTTTTGCCAAAATAATTTTGCAAATAATTTGGGGAAGCTCTCCCAGTGCGAAATAATTTGGTAGAAGTATACATGTATTTTGTACTTCCATGATTCAACTTCTAATATCAGACAGTTTGCAACTATCTTAGGTAAACTATCTCAAGTAAACACAGGTATCTTTTCTTGTTTTTGGCAACACCACCGGAGTGGAGACTCAAAATATATGCTTTTTTTCTCAGGAAGTCAGTGAGACACGGACTTGCTGTGTGCGTGATTGACCCATTCCGGTGCGACGGTCTGCCATGTCCGGGCGAGTCAAGCGGAAGGTCACCGTGGACAGTTCCAAGATCGTGGCCGAGTCAGGAGCGTCCTCGTCAAGTTCGCAGTCCCAGTCGCAATCCCAGCAGCCCCCGGAGCAGCCCGGCGGACGCAGGCCCAGCGTGTTCGAGCGGTTAGGACCTGGTGCAGCGCGGAGAGACGTTAGTGTTTGTAGACTTTTATATATGTTTACCGAAGGAAAACATATTGTTTTTGCTAGATGTTTCCTCTTGTTCTTCTTCTCCAAACAAATAAGTTATGAATGTGTTTGAGTAAGACTTAACAGATACTATAGATACTTCAAATTTTGTAGACAATTTAAGAAGTTACAGTGATGTTCTGTCAAGAGTCAAGTGATATGTAAGGCTGAAAGGCCACACCAATTTAATTTGTTGGTTCTCAGATTCTCAGATTGGCCTCAGATTCTCAGATTTTCTGATATGTAAAAAATACAATATTCTGGTTCAAGTCAAAAATGCTCATATTTTGCTCCCAACAGTTGAGGAAAGTCGGTTTCTTCCCAGTTCTTACAGTTTTTCCATCTATCAATGCAGTGATTTGATTACTTAAAAATTTGTCGCTTGAATATGAACCCAGCCTTTTGTGTTAACTTTATAGGTCCTATTGTAGTATTTGGGGCTATAATAGGATGTCTAACCCTGTTTTTATCTTTATTTTTTTTGCCCTGTCGCTTCATAGTTTTTCTGAAAAAAAATCCAAGAACCAACAAATTAAATTGGTGTGGTCTATTGTAAAAGTACATTAACACATCCCTGGTGAACTTGCAGAGGTCAGGAGAGCGTAGTAGCGACCCTTGCAAGTACTGGACGCAGGACGGGCAATGTCCGTTTGGTAACACGTGTCGTTTCGTGCATCCCACTGCCCAGAGCCCTGGTGGGAGAACCCGCAGTTACCGAGGATCCTACAGAGACAGGTTTGTGTTGTGTTCTGTGTAGTGTTGTGTACCTGTTCGCTGCACTGGTTCCGGACTAAGTCTTGTAAAAATGTTTAGGTTCAAGTCCCAAAAAAACTAAAAGTCAAAAACCGATTACGGACTTGTTAGTCAATGTTACAAGAAAAAACCCATGTCACAATCCCCTTTCCAAACCACATAAAACCTTCTGTAGATTGCAAAATCTTTGCTGCAAAATGAAGAAAACATTGCCATTGGGCATTGTCAAGTGTCAGCCTCCATGTTATGTAGCCACAGTTTTGCCCTGACAACATTGCAAGGTTTCCCATGCAATGTTGTATATGCCATGGGTTTAGGTACAGACTTACGAGTACGGAACTGAACCAAAACCTCTGGACTTGAATCCGGACCTGAACCTAAATGTGGGTTTAGGTACACAGCACTAAGCATATCCTTCTTAGGCCTGAACCCTGACTTTGTATACTGTAGTGTAAACATGATTCAGTGCTTCAAAGTAAGCATGCTAAAACAGTGTTGGTTCTGTTGTAGTGGTGCTGATGTAGCCTTATAAGCTGTACTAGTATCAGTGTATGCTGCACTAGTATTGATTTAGGTTGCACAATCACTGGTTGCACAGTCACTGCTGTTGATTGTCCCAATAGACATTGATGTAGGTTGTACAAATGTATAGGCACTGATGTAGATTTTATAGGCATTGATTGTATAGGTACTGAATACTGATAGTGATACATTCGTTTTTTGGATTACTGATAGTTTGTTGTTTTCCAGAGGTGACGAGGTAGAGGACCTGAGGACTAAGATGAGGAACAAGCGAGGATCAGGAGCGTCAGAGAGTGGCAGCTCCCGCGAGACACGCAGTAGTCGTAAGGACGGCTCCCAGTCACCCAAGGTACGTTCACACAACCTAGATCATCTCAAGCAGGGTTTAACCATACATGATGTACAAAATGACTAATAAACTGGTGGACGTACCAACTACTAAGCACCTAATACCAGCTTAGAAAAGAACAAGAAATGCCCTCAAGTACCAGAGTTATCAACCAAGGATTGAGGTGTTCAAAACCTCATTATTTCAATAGAACTATTGCAGAGTGGAATTTGCTGTCACCAAGTACTGTAGGGGCATAATTAACACCAGATAGGTTTAAACAATGTTTAGTGTTAGATTCGGTGTAATATTGCCAGCTGCCACTGCGCCGCGTGCCTGCGAAGCTGGTGTGTTATGCCGAGGGCGGTTATACCTGCTATACAGATACAGCTATTGAGCTACATGTTATAGCTTTTCATGTCTAGCATCTACATGTGTATATCAAAACTGTGTTAATTCGAGCTTCAAGAAGTAAGTCCCACATATTAAGATGAATATCAACTTGTCTTTGCAGCAGAAGCCAGAGTCGTCCAGCGAGCGAGGCCGCTCAAAGTCGAAAAAGGGTGGAGACCTGGAGGGCCGTCTGAAGGCGAAGAACATCAGCCCGGTGGTGATCACGGGACCGCGCAGCCCCGAGAGCGAGGCGGAACAGTCGGGGGGTGAGGAGAGGGGGGTAGATTGGGACAGACCACTGGAGGACGATGGTTAGTGGGGAATGCAATACGCTCAGTAGTCAGTAGGGGGAGTCCTTTAGCAGGGACTTACTTTGGTAGCTGTGGTCTTGTGAGGGAAGGACTTTGAGCATGCACGTCAGAGATCCAATGTCTTGTGTCATTTCTGTGAATGCAAAAGTGCTGAAATAAAGATAACTGTACAGAACTTCACCAACTCAGAGACTAGATACTATTCCAACAAAGCGAAGGCCTAGAAAAAAAGTGTTTCCTGTTTCCCGACCAACCCTAAAAAAAGGCTGACCCTAGCCTTTTTGTTGTGGACTCCTGCACTCCTAAATTTTATTGAGCTGATCGATCCTTTCTATTCTCCATGATCTGACACCTGAGTGATAAAACATTGTGCAATCGGTTTTCCAAAAATTGACGTTGAAAATATAAGTTACCTCATGCAAGTTTCACTTTGTTAAACTGTATTTTATAAGTTGGATCACTGTAGATCACGAAAGTAAAAAAAAAAAAAATTTTCTGGACGGAAACAGGAAACACATAATTTTTTTCCTAGGCTTAGTATTGATAATACACATGTACTAAACTAGTTGAAGAAATTTTTGTCTTGTATTGTTTCCCCTTCAGTCTGGGACGACCTGGATTACGAACATGAGCTGACGTTGGAGATGCGGCGACAGCGACTACAGCGAGAGTTGGAACTGATGGAACAGCGGGAGCGCGAGCAACGCGAACGGGAAGAAATCGTCATCCAGAAGAAGGTAGGAAAGGTTTGTATGGTCCTGACATAATTGTAGTTAGGCGTAGGAAAAAAATGTTGTGTTTCCTGTTTCCCCAACCATCCCTAGAAAAAACTGCCGACCCTAACCTTTTTTTGGGTGTACCCCTGCAGGGGACATAAATTTTCGAGCTGATCAACCTTTTTGGGCTCCCTGATCTGACACCCGAGTGATGAAACGTTGTACAATTGGTTTTCCAACATTTACATTGAAAATATAAGTGTCCTCAGGCAAGTTTTACTTTGTATTGTTGGATCGCTAGAGATCTCCAACGTCTGAAAGGAAAAAAAGGAAAGAAAAAAGAAGATATTCCCTACCTACCGACCCTAATTTTTTATGGACTGAAACAGGAAACACAACATTATTTTTCCTAAGACGTAAGTTATAAAAAGAGCAGAAAGAAATCTGATTAATTGCTCAAGTCTTTTTTTGTACATCAGGGCTCTAAATGTATTCTTGCATCTTGCATAGATTTTTCTGAGAAGGGAACTGATTGATTCTTTCATTCTTCAGGTCTCTCCAGTGAGAGAGAGCTCCTCTTCCTCATCTGCAGAAGAAGTGCCAAAGAAGAAAAGCAAGAAGGGGCCCAAAACTCCTCCTATTGCAGAGGAAAAGCGCAAGTATGTGCACTGTACTGTCACTGCACAATGTTTATTTTATTTTCCATCATTTTATACAGGGTGGCCCATTAAATGATTGCACTTCTTTTCAATGGGGCCCTGTTTTACACAACAAAACACAACAGTCACATACAAACAGTAAAATTGGGATACAATAGATAATGATAATGGCAATAATAATAAAGAAAAAACAGTAACTAACCAATAACATTAAGGAATAATGAATAACAAAAAGTACAAAGTACAAATGTTTCAATTTTCTTACACCATATGTGCAACATTGCCTTTATAATGATGATGATTATAATGCTTGAGAAACTTATATCAAAAATCATAGTCTTGATTTGATTTATTGAAATTGCAACAGTACAACACATGGGACACAGGCAGCTGTTGTTGGTGTTGTGTCCCACACATAGAAACAAATACAGGACAGACACGGACAATACTCATTTTTACTTGATGAGTTAAGTGAGGAAAGTCATGTAAAGTGCCTTTCCCAAGTGCACAAGATTGTTGGCATGTCAGGACTCAAACCCGGAACCTCTTGGTTCCGAGTCAAGCACTCTGCCGTTGCGCCACACGACCCCACAATCTTCAGTTCTTAAACTTAAAGTCTTTAGCAAGCTGTGGTCCTTGGATCTGTATATCATTCTGTTTCCCCTTTTAGACTCTCTAAAGCTAGTTAAGGCTTAAAATCAGTGTTCAACAAGAGAAATTATTTACCACTCTGCATTCTGTGGTTACAGAGGTCCAAAGACTCCGCCTGAAAAGAGCCCGGCTAGGAAGAAGAGAGGCCCTCGTACCCCCACCCCCCCACCGCCTCCCCCACCCCCTGCACTGCCCACGGAACGGGCAACGTCTCGAGAAAAGGCACGGGACAAAAAAGAAGGCAAGAAGAAGAAGAAGTGAGTTATAAGATTCCAAGGTTATAAAATTGTAGTTCTAAACTTTTTTTTATTCAAAGGATCTTTGTGGCAGTGTACTTTATTTTATTTTATTCACATAGATTTGTGAGCATTGGACAGAAAGCATGTAATGTGCTTATAAGGATCCTTTGCCCATGAAACATAAAAACATACAAGGTTGGGGTAACAAATACAAAATGTATAGTGGTACATTTTCAAATCCAGATGCCATTTTCAACATCTGAATAAAATTCCAATAATACATTTATCATTTGTTATACATTTGTTAACTTAATATTAAGATTGTTCAATCCTTATTTTCATTGGAATTCTCCTTCGCATGATTATACTAATAGGATGCACAGCCGATGGTTCTAAAATTGTAAATTTGTTCATTTCAGGGAAAAGGCGAGCAAGGGTACACCAGAGGAAAAACCAGCCGAGCGTGAAGGCAAGAAAGACCACTCCCCTCCACCGCCGAGTCCAGAGACAAAGGCTTCCCCCGCCCCAAGGACTTCTCGCAGATCCTACTCCCCTCCCCCTCAAAAGCGAAGAACGCTGTCCCCGCCCTCAAAGAAGCAGAGTCCGTCTCCGAAGCCGAGGAGCCCGTCTCCTGTGAGAACTCGCCACGTGTCCCCGCCTTCCAGACGCAGGTCTCTCTCCCCGGTGAAGAAACGTCGCAGCCCCTCGCCTAAACAGCGGCGTAGAACTCCGTCCCCTCCCCCCAGACGTAACCGATCTCCCTCGCCACCTCCACGCCGAAGGTCCCCCTCCCCACCCAAGAGAGGACGATCCCCA
>NW_017802713.1:2348834-2371603 GCF_001625305.1 Branchiostoma belcheri
GTCCCCCCCACCCAGAAGACCGACCAACCAATCCCCCTCCCCCCAAGACGGCGTTCCCCCTCCCCACCCCAGAAAAGGCGATCAGTATCCCCACCCCAGAGACGACGTTCACCTCAACAAACATCCCGGCGTCGCTCCCCGTCACCCCCGGTACAGCGCAGGAAGTCTCTCTCTCCTCCACAGTGGAAAGGTCGTGGATCACCCCCTCCCAGAGGACGGGCATCCTCCCCTCCCAGGGTTAGAGAATCTCCCCCGCCCAGGCAGAGGTCACGCTCACCAGACAGGCAGTCGGGAGCTCAGAGATATGATGGTAAAACTACAACTAGAGTTTTCTTTTACACAACCAAATTTCCTCACCTTGAATGCTGATGTTACTGTGTCTATCAGACACCTTCCTCAGAGCTTCTGACTGGAGTTCTGCTTCTCGCCACTATATGTAACTTTATGTAGTTCTGATAGACACTGAAACATCAGCATTTTACGTGAGCTAATTTGGTTGTGTAAAGGAAAACTCCTGTATCCTATAACTTACCAACCTGATGAAACTATTTTCAGTGGTAAAACTACTGTTTTCAACATAGCAAGCACATGCATTCGCACTTGTTGTGTGGCATTGGACAACTTCACAGTGTTAGGATTGCTCATTGAGCATTCTTTCTAAAGTAGACGTATGAACCAAATAAATCATTTACTACGGCAGCCTAGGAATCCAAGTTGTTGATTTTATCATTGACATACTGTATTAAATAATACACACTTACCAGGCCTCAAAATCAACTTTTCTTCCTATTGTCCCAGCACTGTCCCAAAAATAAATTTCAATTGTCCTGAAGTGAGGATGAACTGTCCCAACCTGTTTTTTTGGGAAGTATTGTATGACTTCAACTTGAAGTCAACTTTATTTTGCACAGGCGCAGTATAATTGCAGAGTAGACAGGAAATTCAGGAGGATTTTTCCGGATCCAAAAGCCGGGACATTTGCCTGATAAACAAAAAAGGGCTGACATTTTGATGTTGATTATTTTTCTATTGTCCCAAAAATGTCCTAAAGTGTCTTTTTAGTTGTCCCAGCCTAAATTGTAGTGGCCAGTGGCCATTTGACCACCTTTAATTTCGATCCCTGACACCTACTACTACATACTACACACGTCGTTTAATCTGGTTATCTGAAGTTTGGTTGTCATGAGTGAAAATCTACAGCCGACATCTTTTTTTTTCAACCCTTCCAGATCGTAGAGGACAAGACACCAGTGTTTATGCAGATGACAGAAGTCGAGACAGAGGCTTTGAGAGAGGTAAAGGCATTCTTGGCCATTCTGCGCACTTGTAAGATCAGTAGTATTCAGTACCATTTAGGCTGACAATTGTTTAATACACTACATATACACGCTTTTAATTCAGGGCTCGAAATACTGGGTGCATGTGCACCTCAGTGCACCCATAATTGGAGCTGTGCACCCAATTTTTTTCTATGGGTGCAACAGTGCACCCAAATATTTTTGAAGGTTTACATATGTAAAAATATCTAATGTACACTAGTATACACAGTATACATTTGTATTCATGACATCTAAATGTCTGACTCACTGTTAGAAAATGTCAGAATCATACAAAGTCCTTGTTGTAGAGAAATCTATAAGATTATGTCATACGGTGCACCCAAAAAATTTCCTGTGCACCCAATTCTTTTTTGGCTGGGTGCACTAGTGCATCTATTGCCATGCCAAAAGTGACTTTCGAGCCCTGCGTTTGTAGTGGAAACCTACTTTTGCTGCCTAACACTAGCACATCGGCAGAACGTACTGCACCTGCGCGAAACCCGTAATGTATCGTACATAGCAGTTCGGCAGAATGTCTCATATAAGTTTGTATTCGCTCATATAAGGTTAGCATTTCAACAGTAGTTTCCAAATGTTATGTCGGAAAGAATATCCTCTGCAACAGGCAAAATTCTGATGCAACGTTGACCAAAAACCCAACGAAAAAGGCGAAAATACGGGGTTCTGCGCAGGCGCAGTACGTTCTGCCGACGTGCTCCTAACACTGTTCTAGTCCAGTTGGTCATGGATTGATGAATTTGAAATTGTGATTGACATGTCTTGCAGATTCTGGCAGGAGGCCTCCCGGGTACAAAGACAGCATGACAGAGCGTGAGCGGGAGGATGACAGGGACCGCCCGTCCCTCAGCAGGTACAGCGAGGGGGACTTCGGTGGCAGGTATGACAGGCGCGGTGGGGCTCGGCCAGAGTTTGAGCATGGCAGGGCTGCCGGTGGGGCGCACGGCTTTGGTGAAAGGGATGCACGCGGTGGCGGCGGGGAGAGAGAGGCTTATGGGGAAGCTCGCAAGGATTGGGAGGCGAGGGAGCGGGGCAGCTCTGCACGGCATGACGACAATAAGGACAGGTGTGGTGTGGTGTGGCTTCTAATGCATGCTGACATTCTCTGTGGTGTGCTTATTAGGGCCTAGGGAAAAAAATGTTGTGTTTCCTGTTTCCTGACCGACCCTAGAAAAAACTGCTGACCCTGACTTTTTTTGGGTGTACCCCTACCCCTGCAAGGGACATAAATTAATCAAGCTGATCAACCTTTTCTAGCTCCATAATCTGACATCTAAGTGATGAAATGATGACCATCATGTTTTCTAATAATGACAGTCAAAACATAAGTGTCCTCATGCAAGTTTTACTTTGTTTAATGGTATTGTATAAGTTGGATCACTAGAGATCGCTAAAGTCTACAGGTAATTAAAAAAAGATAATCCCAACCTACCGACCTTGATTTTTTTCAGGACTGAAACAGGAAACACAACATTTTTTCCTAGGCCTAGATATATGTACCTCACAGCTGTTTGTTTTCTCCCCTTAGGCATTCATTCACGTATTTGTATATGATGTAGTAACCTAGATTTTACAAAATGTCGTTTGTGTTATGTATCTCTAAGTTTTCTGCATTGAAGGTTTCTGGCCATAGGATCGAAATAAAGAGCTTGATAGATTACGGAATGCCCTTTCTGTTAGAAGCTGGATGGCACACAAAGCAAGTGTTCTCAAGAGCATGCTAAATGTACACCGAATGTTTAGAGAGCTTAGTAAGAGACGAATTGCTGTCATGACGGTTTTACTATTATTGTTTAACAGAAGGAAGGCTAAAGATGAGAGTCGATCGTCGTCGCCCCGTTCTGTATCGCGTAAGAGGAAGCGTTCATCGTCCAGTAGTGATGAAGATAGCCGTGACAGCGGCAAAGGTCCTGAGCCTAAGTTGGCCAGTAAAGTGGCCATGGTGTCAAAGACTAGCACTCCTCCACGGGAAAGCAGGCGCTCGCGCTACGAGGAGACCAAGCGATCCCCCGTTCGCGACAGATCGCGGGACAGAAGTGGTTCCAGGGTGGAGAGGGATTCCCATAAGGCGGTGAGAGACGTGGAACGAGGCAGTACCCAGTCTCAAAAATCCTCTGAACCATCGCGGTCAGGATCGTCGGAACGTGCCGGAAGTGTGGACTCTGGAAAGAAAAAGGGGAAACCTCCAAAGAAGAAGAAAAAGCTGGAACAGCTTGGAGGGAGGAGCGTGGAAGAACCTTTTAGGAGAGGCAGGGAAGAGCATTCTGGGAGGGCAAAGGACGAACGTGCTGGGAGAACTAAAGACGAGCATGCTGGGAGAATGAGAGAGGAGCATTCTGGGAGGCTTAGGGAGGAGTATTCTGGGAAGGGTAGAGATGACCAGCCTGCTAGAAATAGAGAAGACATTTCTGGAAGAGGGAAGGAAGAATACTCTGGAAGGACAAGAGAGGAACATATTGGAAGGACTAGGGATGAACCCTCTGGAAGAACAAGGGAGGAACCCCTTGCTAGGACACGGGAGGAATATCCTGGAAGATCTAGAGATGATTTCACTGGAAAACAGCCAAGAGAGGAGGAGCCAGACGACAGGAAGGAAAGGGGGAGGGCTGGGAAGAGATCTCGCTCAGACAGTGAGGACTCAAAGAAACCAGACACCCCCAAGGCAAAGAAGAAAAAGGTAGGGAAAAAGAGGAGAAAAGTGTCCAAAGGGGAGTCAGACGTATCTGACCAAGACACTCCAAAGGTTTCCTTGAGAGAAAAGTCTGACAGTTGGTCTGATGAAGGGAAGCATAGCAAAGGCAGTGGTGGGCGAGGACATGCAGAGGAGAAGCCTGCCATGCCAATGGAGGATGTTTTCTCAGACTGGAGTGACGATGATGATGATGACATGTTCAGAGAGCCAGGACCTGGACTTAGGAGCCCACCGGACCCAAGGAAGGATCCATACAGGCCGGTTGAGCCACCGGTGGAACCACCCTATGACGACTACAGAAGACGTCCTGACCCGGAGAGGGGCCGAGGTCTGGAACGGGACAGAGATCTAGATAGGGACAGAGATGGAAGACTCTTTGACTTAACACGTGATGACCGCTACCCGCCTCATGAGAGAGCAGATCGATTTGTTCCTGATTGGGACCGTAGAAGGGATGACCGTTTCCCCAGCAGAGATGCCCCCGAGGCATTCCTGGGCCCCGGCAGGGGCTGGGATCCTCGCTATCCCCGGGACGATCGGTTTGTAGACCATCGAGACGACAGATTCGCAGATCGCTATGCTCCGGGTAGAGATGACAGGTGGCTTCCACCGGATATCGACAGGGATCGGGACAGATTCGCTGATCGCGATGCCCGGTTCCCCCCTTACTGGGACAGAGACAGGGACGCACGCTTCTCGCCCTGGGAGAGGGCACGAGATGACCGTCGGGACGTGTTAGAGCCAGATAGAGGACCCTGGGGCAGAAGGGACAGAAGTGATGCTAGCCTGGACATGCGCGATGTGAGGGCCTTGCGAGGTGACAGAGATCTGCGCGACGCACGTTCAGACCGCGACATCCGAGCCGACCGCGATCTTCGCCCTGAAAGGGACATGCGCGGAGACCAAATGCGACCAGACATTGACATCAGATCTGACAGAGACTTCCCTCCAGAAGCTCTGGAACGAGAGGTACGGGGTCGCCAAGAATCGCGAGAGAGACCCCGGCAGCGCTCGTACGAGAGGCTGCGACGAAGCCGTAGTGGAAGCCACGACAGCCGCTCCAGCAAACTCTCTGAAAAACGTAGCCGTAGGGGGCGCAGCCCGGAACGCAAACAGCGCCCACGCTCCTTGGACAGGGAGAGAAAGAAACAACAAAGCAGCGACGACAAAACTGCGACCCAAGACACTCGTCCCGAGGAACAAACACGCACCAAAACCCCAGAGCCAAAGCCAACCGACAAAGAGGAAGACAAAGGAGCCCCCGAAACCAAAGAGGAGCCTGTGGAACAAGTGCAGCAGAAGTACGAAGAAGTGTCATCAGTCGACTCTTCTGTACTCACGGAGGAAAAACCCTCCAGTGAGACCAACGGAGCTCCTGCCGAGCTGTTGGAAGAGAAACCAGCTTCCGCTGAACCGGAGGTCACCACGACCCAGACCGAGGAGGACGTTTACGAAGCTATCAGCGATGACGAACTAGACGCCATGATGGACGAAGAAGCCATGAAGGAGGCTGACCAGACAGACACCAAGGAAGAGGAAAAACGTGGTAAATACTTGTATTTTTTAAGGCATCCAATGCAATTTCAGGGCAGCAAAGCTGGAAATATTCTAAACAAGGAAATCTGTATGACATTGACACATATTGCCTCACATTGATTCATTATTTCATTCTTTGGCCGTTTAGAACGGCAGAAACAAGCCCCAAAATGAGTCCTTTATTTTCTGGGTGGTACCCTAAAAATCAGCCCAGGATCCTTCCAGTAACCATTTTTCATCACAATTTTGGGCATTTTTGCTCCATGAGTTTGATACACATTGGGATAGTGTGGTTTCAACTTAATATGTAGATAAGTGACTATATTGTTGACCTTGAAAATTCTGGCTTCCAAGCCCTAAAAATTGTATTGGATGCCTTTAAACAACCTTCTCATCTATTTATCTGCCTTTGAGTTGTTGTTTTTTTCAACTTCTTTTGCAATGAAGAATTCCACTTCTTTGTGTCCCGTATACCTAGAAGCAGCAGATGTAATTGAGGTGGACTGGGCCAGCCTCATGCAGGTCAACAAACCAAAGGAACCCAAGGAGCCGGGCGCCATCCTGAAGAAGTTCAAGCCAGGCCACGTGCTGGCTCGGATCGGGATCTCCCCAACTCTGGCTGGGGAAAAACTCATGGCGAGAGTGAAGGAGGCCTGTAGGGCAGCGGCAGAGGAGGAGGTGAAGGAAAAAGGTCAGTATTTTTTATTTGATTTGATTTATTGAAATTTCGAAAGTGCAATACACGTAGGACAAAGGCAGCTGTTGCTGGTGTTGTGTCCCACACACAGAAACAAATACAAGACAGACAATACTCATTTCCACTTGAGTTAAGTGAGGAAAGTCATGTTCCCAAGGGCACACGATCAGTGGCACGTCAGGACTCGAACCTGGGACCTCTTGGTTCCGAGTCGAGCACTCTGCCGTTAGGCCACACGACCCCACCTTTTTGTTCCTGTTTTTGTAAGTTTGGTTACTTGACTGTGTAAAACACTACAGAATGATCTCCTTACCCATAGTGTGATTTCGACACTGAAAGTCGAATAGGGGAATTTTATTGTATAAGTGTTTAACCTTTTCCCTGCTGCCTAACCTGTAACAAATAGACCATTAGGTGTGGACAGTTGTGGAGTCGTGTGGCGTAACGGCAGAGCATTCTGTCCCCTCCTCAAATAAGTTTTACTCCGTGGATGTGTACTGCAACGAAGATAGCGTAACCCTTTTTTAGGGGCTGCTGAGAGAGTTTTTCGCTGCCGAAAACTTGACCGTAAAATTAAGCGGCAAAACCCACACTGAACAGCGGCAGCCTGTGCGGTCCTTCCCGCGCTGATTTTAACCGAGGTGTTCGAAATAGAACGGGGTGGGGCTTACTAGTAGGTGTTTGACCGGAAAGGTGTGTTAAAGGTTAAGTATGCAATGTACTCTACTGAAGAGCTCACACAGTTGCTCTAAAGTCAGTCTGAATCGTTTTTTGTCCTAGGAGAGGCTGCAAGGCCACCTAGCCCAATCTTCGACCACCCGATTGGAGCGTTCAACTTTGCCGCTATGAGAAGGCGCCGACAACGGAAGAATCTGCTGAGTGATGTGGGGCCTTGCCGCCGGGCACTCTGCGCCAGACGGGACCTGGAGATTAGGAAGCAGCTAAAGAAAGGAGACAAGGTATGAAGTTTTTTGTTTTTTTTTTTTGGTAAAGTTTGCAAGGTGGTCTTGTGGTTAGGGTTGTAGACTTAGAATCTAAAGGTTTTGGGTTCAAATCCCTGGCAGGCTGCAACGTCGTGCCATTGAGAAAGGCACTTTACACACTTTACAATTTCCTCACTCGACTCAGGTGAAAACAAGTACCTAGCTTTGGTATACATCAAAGTATTCACATTATTTGAAAGACACTTTATTTTGCTTAGAGAAGGTAGACAGTATAAACTCCCTGGCACGTTTGATCAATTGCTTACGTCGCCTATCCGTAAAGTCTCATGTAAATAAGGTCATAAGGTTGCGTGTCTGTAACCATAGCTCTCATGAGTTTACATTTGGAAGTGATTGGTCATGAATTATTTCTGATGAAGGCGACAGTGGCCGTTGAAAATTTGATCTCTGTGTAACCCTTATGTTGGAATGAAATTCAACAGTTTACTATGATTACTACCAACACAGAACTTTCATGATAACTGTATTTTGCTGCTGTCCACCCAGGTTGCCCCACCGGTTCCGTACTCCACTGGTGTGGTGGACAACGAGCTGTACAAACTCAGCGTGCAGCTGTTCCGTCGAGGCACCAGGAACAGCACAACTTCGGACAGTGCCGAGGAGAAACCCGTGCAGTCTCCAGTTGTTTCCTGCCCCTCGTAAAATCACGTAGTCGAACACGCGTAGTCGACCCAAGAAACCGAAAGCTGCAAAATCTTCAACATCTGTATTTGTATCGGTATAGCCAGTATACCTTCAGCGTAACACTCCAACTTTGATGCCAGCAAGACTTTGACCTTTTTGAAACGTTTTAGGACAGTTGTATTTTCAAGTACTGTACTTGAAAGTCATGGAACTTCCATTCAATTTCGAAACTAGCATGATTCTAGTAATGACTAGTAATGACATTGGAAAAGAGGGAGTAATGCTTGAACAAGAAACGTACAAAGCAAAACGTTCATGTCTGCCTATAGTTGTGGGGATGATCTTCAGCGTGTTAATCGATTTTTTTTAGAAATTTGTTTATAAATCATCTCGTTATGATATACAGATAGGAGATACAAGACAGCAAGACTGTATTGTGCATAGGATGGGTAAAGACAAATTCCGTAATGCAGTAACATTAAATATTGTCACAAATTTTGTCTTTTTTTCCCCGGTATTAAAAAAAATGTAGACTTCAGATGTGTGATTTTCTTTTCAGTTCACAAGGATTGTCTTATTTAAAAAGGTTAAAATAATTTTAAGAGATCATCATACCTAATGTACCTGGTCAAGGATAGGACCTTTTAAGTTGAGTTTGAAACAGGTAAAGTTGATTGTTAACAAGCTGCTAGGGGGTCCAAACTCATGTCAGTTCTTCACTAGCCCAAGAGCTATCTACCACCCAAAATTTGTGACCCTAGCATGTCCAGATCGCGAGATATCAAAACCAGAAGTTCTGCTGCAGTACCAACAAAAGCCGTCAGGGGGCCCAAAATCTAATCATTTCTAGGTCCCATCAGTACCTACCTACCTACCAACTTTCATGACAATCCATCCAAAGGTTCTTGAGATATCTTGCTAAACCACACACACACACACACACACAGACAAACGTCTGCCTATGGATATAGTGAATATCTAAAGTGGGTTCATCGATTTTTTAGAAATCATCTCGTTATGATATACAAATAGGAGATACAAGACAACAAGAATGTATTGTGCATAGGATGGGTAAAGACAAATTCCATAATGCAGTAACATTATCATAACTTTTGTCTTTTTTTCCCAATATTAAAATAATGTAGACTTCAGATGTGTGACTTTCTCTTCAGCTCACAAGGATGGTCTTATTTAAAAAGGTTAAAATAATTTTAAGAGATCATCATACCTAATGTACCCCGTCAAGGATAGGACCTTTTTAAGTTGAGTTTGAAACAGGTAAACTTGATTGTTAACAAGCTGCTAGGGGGTCCAAACTCATGTCAGTTCTTCACTAGCCCAAGAGCTATCTACCCCCAAAATTTGTGACCCTAGCATGTCCAGATCACGAGATATCAAAACCAGAAGTTCTGCTGCAGTACCAACAAAAGCCGTCAGGGGGCTCAAAATCTAAGCATTTCTAGGTCCCATCAATACCTACCTACCTACCAACTTTCATGACAATCCATCCAAAGGTTGTTGAGATATCTTGCTAAACCACACACACACACACACATGCACACACACACACACACACAGACAAACGCTACTGAAAACATAACCTTCTTGGCGATGGTAACAAACAAAATGTAAACATTGAACCCCCACCCTGTTGACTACTTTGTTTTCCTGTGCAGGAGTGCAGGAGATCATCATTACCTTAACTTCAAAGAAGAAAACCAGTGTAGTGGAATGAGGCAGCTTTATTGCAAGAAAACCATTTCATGTTACAAAGGCATCGCGGGGTCGTGGAATTCATTACCTACACAACTGTGTAATGTTATAATGCCGGTCAAAATACATGACTTCGAAAAGCAGATATGGCAAGAATAGATATCTGCACATTTAAACTACCTCATTACATCTGTGTCTTTGTAATAATTCATGATTATAACTCATGATTATTATCAACAACGAAGCAACGTCAGCGGGAACAAAAATTCTCTTTGTCTAGCTTTGTGATGATAGTCAACAAAAGCAAAATTGCTGTACATCAAAGCATGCATTCTCGGGCGTATCCGTATTTACCGCGCTCTGTCTACCTACTTGTCGCCCTTAGGCCATGTTGATTTGATTATATGGATGACATCTGCATGAATTTTCGCCTGTTTCAAAAAAAAAAGTGTTCAACCACACTGTAAATGGTACAAAATGAGCGAATATAAGTCGTATGTTGCAAAAAAAAACTATTGGAAAACGATACTAATGTCATAGAATGCCGAAATCAATTCAGAAAAAGAAAAAAATGTAAAGAAATGAAAATGAAGAGTCGCCATACCATACTCTGTGTGTTTAGTCATTTGTTCAACCTCTATGACCGCGTGGATTTCATAATGAAGAAAATTTTTTTCTTGCCAAACTCTTTTTATTCGCACTCTCGCGTCAGTTTTGGGGTTCCCAGAGGATGTCATCCATATAATCAAATCAACATGGCCTTACATGGTTCCTAGTCGCTGGTTTGGGCCACTAGAAGGTGTGCCAGATGCCGCAGTAGATGACCAGCTCCTCGGTGGAACAACCGCGCTCGCAGCAGACGTCGAAGATGTCGGTAGCCGGAGCGTCGGAGTCAGGGTCCCGCTTGTTCTTCAGCTGAAGGCCGCCCTCTGCTGGTTTTGTCTCTGCCACTGCGGTCAAGAGAAAGCGAAGGTTAATTAAGTTGTTTTTATTGCAAAATCATGTCCAAGGGCTTATTCAAAGTATAGAGGAAACATTTGGAATAAGAACAGACAATGCATTGACACATTATATATATATTATTAAGAACTCCTAAAAACCAATGGGTTTGACGTCTTTTTTTAATTGTTTTTATTGCAAAATCATGTCCAAGGGCTTATTCAAAGTATAGAGGAAACATTTGGAATAAGAACAGACAATGCATTGACACATTATATATATATATTAAGAACTCCTAAAAACCAATGGGTTTGACGTCTTTTTTTAAGACAAAGGAAGACGAAAGATCCCATTTTTCTGTAATTTGTTGGTTTTCGGATGTAAAGCGGAGAGAGGTTTTCATTTGTATGTGTGTAAAACGGTAGAGAGAGACCTAGAGAAGACCCCAAGACTCTTTTGTATATGGGGCCTACCACCAGGACTTAGAAAACCCCAGGCCTAGAAGAAGACTCCTTTAAAAGATGGCGGGACCAAATTTAATTAGTATATGATACTGGATGGTCACTCAAGGTTGCTGAACAAAAGATTAAGGACCGTACTGCCTGGCGGGAAAAAATGAAGAGGAGCAAGGGACCAGTTCTTACCAACGCATGGCAGGTAGTCAGGTATAATTGCACTCACCATTTTCCCAATGGGTGGTTAGAGCGAGGTGTGGGTTCAGGCGGGACACCAAGGATGGCTCGGTCGCGGTGTCGTCCAGGCTGCGGCGTCGCTTGAGGTCCATGCACAGCTGCTGGAACCGCCGGACTAGCAGACGGCCGCACATCCGCCCCGAGCTGCTGTCCTGGGCGGCTGTGCGCGACAGCACGGACAGCAGCACCACGGACAGCACCATGGCACACAGCGGCAAGCAGCGGGGCATGTACATCTTACGCACGGTCTCTGTGAACAGTAAGAATGAGTGTCTTACTTGGGCTACTGGAAAAAACTGCACACAGCTTTATATAGCATAGAAACTTACTGCAAAGCGCAAAAATGGCGTGGCAACTTTCAAAGTCTTCGTAGACAAGTAGCGTGATGTCTTACGGAGGTGATATGTATGTGAGCACATGATCTTATTGGAGCTACTGAGCACTACGGCAAGTAGCATGGTAGCATATAGAAGATCCATATAAACATTGACATTGAAGCTTTGGAATAAGCAGTATGGAAGACGATGAAGCTTAATTTTCGTACGCCGCACAGAGTCAGGTAACGTGTCGTATTGTGTTATGTTTTTTTGTGTGTAACACACCAGTTTTGAACATGTAAAGTACAAGCCGCATAAGGCTAGACTGTAAGGTTTGAACCACTCTGCCCTACTCTTTTCGATAAGTGTGGTGGGTTCTTTAATGTGCGGGGTGTGGCTTTTCCAAACACGGGACCCCCATTTATCGTCCTAACCGAAGCTAGGTACTCATTTTACCTGAGTTAAGTGAGGAAATTCGTGTAAAGAGCCATTCCCAAGGGCACAAGATCGATGGCATCGGGCAGGATTCGAACCCGAGACCTCTTGGATCTGAGCCGAACACTCTATCGTTACGCCACACAACCCCACTTTATTTTGTGTGATCATTGCTACACAGAATACACATAAATGAAATGCAATGTGCTAAATAGACTCCCTGATGACAATATTGTCTCTGCTGTTTGTTAAGCCAACAGCCTTTGTGGAAAAGAACTGGATGCGAGAGGAGTACTCTGGGGGCTGCTATACCACCTATATTCTGCTGTTTATTTCTATCACCAAGGGAACATAATAGCGTTAAAATATAGATTGACAGGAAATTCAACTTGATAGCACTTAGGCGATGGATGAAATGCCAACAGGTGATCACTTCGATCTTAATTGAAAATAGAACGCCCTTAAGTGCGGGGTCACGTGGCCACAGTAAAAGTCATTCGTATCGGATGTCTGTTTTCTGAGAAATAGTACACTACTAATCGTCGGAGCTGGTCCAATCACCTTTCAGATTATAAGGCGTGATATTTAAGATTCGTCGCGTCAAGGAATGTAGGCTTAATACTATTAATGCTTTTCTGATCACAGCATCCGGCTTGTATAGGGCAATGGCTTTTTTCTTAAGACACCTTTCAGTCCCTCGAAATTGGGGTCGTGTGGCGTAACGGTAGAGTGTTCGGCTCAGACCCAAGAGGTCCCGGGTTCGAATCCAACCCGATGCTACCGATCTTGTACCATTGGGAACTTTACACGACTTTCCTCACTTGAGGGTGTAAATGAGTACCTAGCTTCGGTTAGGGACGTCCTCTAGGATAGGACTTTAAATGGAGGTCCCGTGTTTGGGAGAGCCCCCCCCCCCACGGCTACGCACGTTAAAGAACCCACCGCACTTATCGAAAAGAGTAGGAGACCTTCCCGGTGTGAGTGGTTCAAACCTTACAGTCCGGTCTTACGCAGCTTGTGCGTACATGTACAAAACTGTTGTGTTACGCCTAAAGGCGGTTTGCCGGTTATGCGAAACAAACAAAATTACCATGCCACTATATCTAAGGCACCTAGGAAACACCCAATAATGGATCATACTGGAGAAAACGCTGTAGGATCGTTGGAATTCCCTTCGACCATTTGACAACTTTGGATTAACGTAGATGTGAAGCAGCTATACGTAAGCTCAGAAGGGTGTCATGTCAACAGTTCCTTAGTCGCGGGGTCGTGTACTTGTGGCGTAACGACAGAGTGCTCGACTAGGAACCAAGAGGTCCCGGCTTCGAATGCTTATCTTAAAGAATCGCGCGATGGACTACAAAATTGTCCACGAATTGTTGATTGCGTTAATATTTGTTCCTCTGCAAGATGTATCATTTGTTTTGTGCATTCTTTGAGTGTCTTAGATTTGTCGGCGGTTGGTTCGAATTCTGTCACAGTTTCAAAATTCTACCGCATTAAAATCGTACGGCGACCTTCGACGAATGTGGTCGCGCCTTTTTTGATAGAATTAAAATTCTATTCCAACATTTATGACAAGACATAATGGGTCGTGTGGCGTAACAGCAGAGCGTTCGACTTGGAACCAAGAGGGCCAGGGTTCGATCCCTGCCATGTCACCGATCTTGTGCCCTTGGGAAAGGCACTTTACACGACTTTTCTGGATGGAGGCCTGGCGAACCCCATCTCGTATGAGCCACAAAAAGGCAGAAGAATCTTCAGCTAGTTGAAGGCAGCTGCCTCAAAATAAAAGAATACACGGCGACGGTACACTCATGTTTTTTCAACTTATCTTTATGCGGCCACCAACGCAGACAAACGGACACAACAGACATGCTCATTTTCACCCGAATAATGTGAGGAAATTCGTGTAAAGTGCCTTTCCCGAGTGCCTTTATCGGTGGCATGGCAGGATTCGAACCCGGTACCTCTTGGTTCCGAGCCGAACGCCCTGTCGTTTCGCCACATCGCGCCGTTGGAACACAACTTCCAAAGAAAAGTCCAACACACCTCTGATAAGGAGAGGGCACAAGATCGGCGGCATGGCAGGATTCGAACCCGGTACCTCTTGGTTCCGAGCCGAACGTCCTGTCCTTACGCCACATCGCGCGGTTGGAACACAACTTCTAAAGATCTAGAAAAGTCCAACATACCTTTAACAGGAAGTAGACAGTTGTCCAATGCGGGATGGCTTCGAGACAGCTGACTCCAGGACTTCCTCGGTAGAGAGTGGCCGTTTCAGATTTCTGGTCGACCTTTTTATCTGGTTCGAACGCCCACACACGCACGTGTGCTGTGCTACTGCTGACGTACACTGAAAATGTCACTTGAGTTTTCTAGTTCCTTCCGCCAAAGACCGCTCTGAAGTACCCGATATTAAAAAGATCAAGAACACGTATCTACGAACATGGCATTGTGATGATTGTATAAAAGTTTAACGGTAGATGATTGTGCTATGGATGATACTTTCAACAATTCGACAGACATGCAGGGCGTTTTAGAATTATATTTTCACTATACTTACGTATATACTGATAGTGTTTTGTCGGTCGTCTCTGGGCTCTGAAAAGTCTCCGAAAGACAGCAGCACCAAAGTCACTTGCAAAACGCAGGCAATTGAAACGATGTCGACATGTAACGTCTGCGTTTGCTTCCAGAGTACTTCTAACAAATGTCGAGTATCGCCAAGACGCATAACGTTAGAAGCATAGACGTCAGAAACGACAGTCTTAAAGTCTAAGGGCGTACTATTCTTCACCATTACCCTTAAGACAAGCACCTTCCCTTCTCTTCAACTCTTTTTTACGGACAGTTAAGACTTTTTTCGTCTCAACAATTGACGTCGGTCCGTGTCGAAGACTCTTGAACTTAAGGCCTGATGGCACTTGTTAAGTACTGAATTCAGTACTTTCTGACTTCTGGGAGAGATAGGACCTTTCTTGAAAGGTCCTGTCACCCACAACCTTTCCGTTTTCGTTATCTAAGAGAACGGCGACGGGACTTGAGAAAACTCTTGAGACATGTCTTGACGTTTTTAGAACATAAGATGAGGCCAGGTTATGTAGCAGAATATTGTATGTAACGTTACATTAATGTACTAGATACTTTATTTGCAAAATCATGCCCGAGGCTAAGGCTAATTAACTTCGCCAAGAAGGTTATGTTTTCAGGGGCGTTCGTGTATGTGTGTGTGTGTGTGTGTGTGTGTGTGTGTGTGTGTGTGTCTGTCTGTCAACACGATAACTTGAGAAGGCCTTGATGGATTGTCTTGATACTTGGTAGGTGGGTAGGTCTTGATGAGACCTCAAAATGATTAGATTTTGGACCCCGTAGCGGCTTGTTATGGTACTGCAGCTGAACTTCCGGTTTTGATATCTCATGATCTAGACATGCTATGGTGATGAAATTTAGATGGTAGGTAGCTCTTGTGCTGGGGAAGAAGTGATGTGAGTTTAGGCCCCCTAGCGGCTTGCTCTGGAACTGCAGCGATATATTCTTGAAAATATTCAAAAGGGGATAACTCAAGAACCGGTTGACGGATCGTCGTGATTTTTGGTATGTAGGTAGCTTACGTGATCCTTCATATAATTATGCAAATATGGATATAATTTGCATAATTTATGGGGAAATTCTATAAATCAGCTGCATTCCATGATAGGACAATTAAAGCTTGTGACATTGGTAATTGACAACGAGAGAAACACAGGAAGATATTGATTATGTTTATAATGACCTAATTTGCATAATTAATGAGAAAATTTTATAATTATGTAATGATAACTGCCTGGAATTTCATACTTGTGGTATTTGAAAGTTAAATTGAGGTGAACATCATTAAACATAATTTATTCAAATCAGGACCTCATTTGCATAATTTATTAGGAAATGCTAGAATGCATTGTTTGTTAATATAAGTACTTTTTTTGGTTGAGATTATGATAAAATGATATAATTCATGAAAAATTAGGTTCCTATTTCTTAAATCAGGGGGGAATAATCTAATCTATAATTTGTCAGTCATAAAGATTAACATCATTTGGCGAAGGTATGAGATCGGGGAACTCTAGTTACTTTTATAGAAACAAAGAAGAACAGACAACTACTGAATTATACTGTAATAATATACTTCTACTTCAACGCTTGCTATTATGAGGTTTGACTTCTTCTTGAAGGCAGTGGATAATGAATTGTCTCACATTATGCATAATGATAATGATCTTAGTAGGAACACGGCGTTTTGGTGATCTTCTAGGTGATGAAAGATGAGAAAATATGGTATTGTGGAGTCGTATGGCGTAGCGGCAGCGTGCTCGACTCGGAACCAAGAGGTCCCAGATTCGAATCCTGACATGCCACCGATCTTGTGCCCTTGGGAAAGGCACTTTACATGACTTTCCTCACTTGAATAAGAGTATTGTCTTGTCCTGTATCCGTCCTCTGTGTTGGTGGCGGCATGAAATAAGTTGATATACCTTGAGTGTGCCGTCAGCATGTCTAGTCATGAAATGTTAAATGGAATAAAAAAAATGTGGTAAGTGTTTGAAATAATCTGTTTCTATCGGTCTATGTGTGTGTGTATATATGTGTGATTCAGTTTTTAGTTGAAATTTGTTGTACAGCACGTACGTATGTGTACTTGAGCATCGTACGTGGACATCTTCAACATCTTCTAGAAGACTAGAACGCTCAAACGTTTTACGAACTTGTTTTTTTGTGTTCGGGCAGTCTTATGAAACGAGAAGTATGAAATAAAGGACAACAAAACACACAAAAAGTTGAAATAATGGAAATATTTGCGTATATTATGATCATGAGATTGTTGATCTTTAGTTAATGGAAACAGCCCGGCCGGGCCCCGGTTTGGAAATGTGACATATACACCAAACATCGTGTACACCTCCCCGACAGACTTTTACAATTAAACATCCCATTCTTAGATATTAATAACCTATCCGATAGTGCTACTGTGTATCTGTTACTTAATGGATCACCTTTACTTTCATCTAAACTCAACTCTCAAATACTCATTATTACACAGCTATATCTCTCTGAAACTAAGCGATTTAACAACTGATTTATACTTCTGTATGCATTTATAATATCTCAATAGCTAAACTCTGTTCTCTTGCTACCTGTACGATACCCATGTTTTGTGATGTAATTTTTATTTTATGTCTAATGGTGACGTGAATATTATAAGCATTTTGCTTGAGTGCGTCACCACTATGTATTGTATTTTTGTATGTTGAAAAAAGTGACTTCAGCATATGCAATACCGGTGCAATAGCTCAATTGGTAGAGTGCTCGCTTTGTAACTGGGAGGTCGTGAGTTCAAACCCCGGCCGGGTCATACCAAAGACTTTAAAAATGGTACACACTTCTTTCTCTGCTTAGCACTCAGCACATATGAGAAAGAGTGTGGGAAGGTCAAACACACAGCACTACCAGCTGACCATCCCCCTGCTGTAGTGCATTGCACAACTGTGTGTCGCCCAAGGGCTACGAAATGGAGATGGGCACCACCCTACACTCGGGCAAGAGCACGAGAGACCTTCTTCCTTCTTCTTCTTCAGCATATGCGCATCATGTAAAGCGGTAGTGTTCGTTTTCTATAGCGCCACATGTCTTCCAAAATTGTTACCAGTAAACTCCTCATTTTTGCGCATTAAACGTCCTTCGGATCAAAGTGATTAGAATAATACTAATGGCTTTTATGCCAATGAGAGTAGAGCTTCCTGTGTCCTTTAAATGTCGTGCATGCTTGTGCATGTTTACCCTTTCCTTTACTTTTAACGGATTAACCTTAAGAATTAAAAGGATTTTTGACATTTTAAGTAGGTGACATTTTACCACTCGGGCCGAGAAAAAATATGATGTGTTTCCTGTTTCAATCCTAAAACAATTGGGGTCGGTAGGTAAGGATTATCTTTTTTCTTTCTTTCTTTTTTTTATGAGACTTTGGCAATCTCTAGTGATCAAACGTATACTAACAATACGGTTTAACAGTTAAAGAAAGTAAAACTTATATACAAAGTATATATTTTCAATGTCATTGTTGAAAAACGGATTGTACAACGTTTCGTCACTCAGGTGTCAGATCATGGAGCTAGAAAAGGTCGATCAGCTCGAAAAATTCATGGCCCCTGCTGGATTCCATTTTTTCTAGGGTCGGTAGGTTTTTCTAGGGTCGGTCGGGAAACAGGAAACACAACATTTTTTTCCTTAGGGCCTTACATTAGTTTTCGACCACGCCGATCCACACCATGTAGATGTGAACAACTTAAACTATCAAATGTCCTTCAAGTTTTCAATCCCATCTTTGCCACAAGTAGCACATGGACGTTTGGTAAGTAATTATGAAAGCTGCCATACATTTACAAAGACGATTAACACAACTATGACTATTGTATATCATTTTTTATTGGTATATGTGGGGTCGTGTGGCGTAACGGCAGAGCGTTTGGCTTGGAACCAAGAGGGCCAGGGTTCGAACATTGCCACGTCACCGATCTTGTGCCCTTGGGAATTGCGAAAGGCACTTTACACAACTTTCCTGGATGGAGGCCTGGCGAACGCCATCTTGTATTAGCCACAAAAAGGCAGCAGAATCTTCAGCTAGTCTGAAGGCGGCTGCCTCAAAATGAAAGAAGAAGAAGAAGATCCGTGGTTTACGCACACTCACATCATAGTACTTTCTATGTTTACGCTTTTCCTTAATTCATATTTTCTGAGGAGCAGCCTTGTAGGGAAAATCTGTTTTTGTTGCCTCTCCTGACATACAGTATTTCATGTTTGATACAGTAACTGTGAAGTCAAATAAACAAAGATGAATAATTGCAGCTAACACACACTTTACAGCACACTCAGCACCTCTGTTTCGTAAACTACAAATCATAAATGTATATGACTTAAACAAATTACAAATAGCCATTTTTGTTCATAAAATCGTTCATAATACCAATAGTTTACCAGATCAATTCAACACTTTTTTTTACATTCAACTCAGACATTCACCAGCACAATACGAGACAACATAACCAATTAAGGCCGATCAAGACTAAATCCACACAAAAACAATTCTCAATAGCGTATACTCGTAGAGGCCCTTAAAAAACTTCTTAAAAACTTTTTCTTACAAAATCCCAGTACAACTACAATCTGATTTGTTTGTTTTCCTTGTTATTGTTAATATTTTGTTTTTAATCGTTAATTCTTATGTTAATTATTTAATCAGTTTAATCTGTAACATCTACCTGAATTACAGGTATAAGACTTTTGTTTAATTTCGTTTTAGTTAGTTTATACACTTCAGTTATTATTTCTGTGTCTTGATTTTGTTTAATTAATCATTGTTTAATTATTTCATTGTTTAATTTTGATGTTTAATTTAAATATGTTTTGTCATAAGTTATCTTTGCTTGGGGTAGGCCTCTAGAAAAACCACCCAGGTTTCTGGCCTACCCCGCACATTCTTTGATTATTATTATTTGATTGTGTAATTGTTTTTAATATACGTGCAAATGGTAAATAAATAAATAAATAAAATAGATATGATGATTACATTCTTTATAGATTTGAACTTTAGGCTGCTGTGAGATTGTTGTTGAAATGTGGGGCTTTACAGTACGTGGACCATTCTTACAAATTCTTATTATTTTCTGGCAAAAATAATATCTTTCTTTCCAAGATGATTTCTTCTTCTGAGACCCACACAAAGTTCTTCAAAGGAGACTGAATGGTCGCTTAAGTTTTACTGGAGCTCTCGCCCAGTATGAATATCATTGACTTATTTTGTCATTTCATATTCCATCATTATGTTTACTGAAGGAAAACTTATTGTTTTTGCTCAGTTTCCTCTTCTTCTCCAAATCAAAAAGGTCAATGACCTGAACCAAGCGTCTGTCACCATAGTGCCTGGTGGTGGGTTACGTCATTCATTCATCCATTCATTCATCCATCCATTCATTCATTCATTCATTCATTCATTCATTCATTCATTCATTCATTCATTCATTCATTCATTCATTCATCCATCGATCCATTCATTCATTCATTCATCCATCCATTCATTCATTCATTCATTCATTCATCCATTCATCGATCCATCCTTTCCTTCATTCATTCATTCATTCGTTCATTCATTCATTCATTCACAACCCACCGACACAGCGAATGGATTGTTCCAATGACCCCTGTCCTTGCGGACTTTGACCTTTTACCTCTCACAGTGTTTATTTGGGGAAACATGTGAGAAGTTTTTGCGTCACGCCCCCACTAGTTAAACAATAGGCGTTAGACATAAGCACTACAAGTCTACACAACTACGACATTTCGCACGTACGCCAACTACATTGTAACCTTTGAGACTCGTTGAATCACGGGTTCAGGCAGGACCGTGAACAGTTTGAATTTGACCAAGCAAAAAGGCAACCCAACGTCTGTTTTGAAAGCTCTAAAATGACTACATGTGATGTAATTGTTGTTGGAGCTGGAATCAGCGGTAAGTGTGCTTTACTTTTTTCAGAACTTGATTTTCATTATTTGTTAGTCTGACCATGGAGTCCTTCTAACTCCATGGTCATTGGTACATTTTACTCTTAGTCTTAGTCTTACATGATTCATATGTCACATTGTGAACTTAATTGCCATCAAAGTGAAATTGGAGTACAGTCAAACTTTTTGTACACCTTTTCTTCAACATTTCGACATTCAGTTAACCTGCCATTGGCCTTGGTTTAGAGGTGACCAAGGGTCAAGAAGATAATAATGCTCATAATTGATTTTATTTCCAGTTTGCGGAACTAAATGGTATTATAAACTAACTTTGTTGCTGTGTAGCTGTTGTCTGTATATATTACATTGTATGTGTATAAATATTACAACATACATATCTTCTGTCTGCCATATTGCCATGATCTGTATTACACAATTACTTAGGGTCACATAATTAACAGACTGGCACCCTGGAGGCATTTAGGAAAAGAGTGGGCCCAACATTATACCCTGGGGAACACCTGCATAGGCACGAGGCCACATCATATCAAACACAAGTTTTTAACTGCCCCATCAATGATTAGCAGTTTATTCCTATTGCATAAGTATCCAATTATAGATTAAAGTTAACGTTTTTCTAAAATTGCTGCCATGATCAATAATTTTATTTCCCCAGGTCTGAGTGCAGCCAAGCTCCTCCATGAGAAGGGGTTGGATGTGTTGGTTCTGGAGGCCAGGGACAGGGTGGGAGGGCGCACCTGCACTGCATATGTGAGAAAGATGTCTTTTATCATCGTCATAAAATCGTGATGGTTTCATGGGTGTCATAACTTGCTCCAGATCAGTGCTGCATCCTTTTATCATTCAGTGTAACATTAATATTTTAATTAATTAATTTGATAAATTAATTAATTGACCAGTCAGAAGCCCAATTTTGATTTTTAGTTGTCATAGACATATGTCTATGACTGTGTGACTTATATTGAATCTTGTTTTTTTTTTTAAATCTATTTTCACATCATATATTGTACATGAATATTGAATCTTGCATCTAAGAATTGACAATTGAAAGTGTTTTACTTTCTACATAACTTGCAGGGGGAAGGTTTTGGTTACTGTGATGTGGGGGGATCGTACGTCGGTCCTACACAGAACAGACTCCTCCGTCTGTCCAAGGAGCTGGGGATTGAGACCTACAAGATGTACGACAAGGGACAGTACACTTTCCTGACGGGGGTGAGTATCTGTATACACTACAGGATGTATGACAAGGGACAGTACATTTTCCTGATGGGGGTGCGTAACTGTATACACAAGATGTACAACAAGGGACAGTACATTTTTCTGACGGGGGTGAGTATCTGTATACACTACAAGATGTACGACAAGGGACAGTACATTTTCCTGATGGGGTGAGTATCTGGGTTTTTTTTAACGGAATGGTTCAATGCAAGGCCTATACGACCACTTCTCGGCATTGAACTAGAAATATGAGAGAAACATGGCTATGTCAAGAGATGGCGGTGAATGTTTGATTTGAAAGCCTGTACATTGTAGGTTGGTGAGAAACAATTGTCAGGGAGGGAATTCCAAAGCTAGGCCGTACGGGGAAAGAAACTGTCACTGTAAAATGATTTTGAACAAGGAATTTGGACGGTGAAGTTGTGTGAGCTAGTGGAGAACCTAGTAGTAGATCGCTCAAATGTTCTGAGTGGTGGAACTAGTTGGGTGAGTTCTGCAGTGCACGTGACCATGAAATCTGCATCTGTATAGCCGGTTAAAAACCGCCCTCACCTGCGATGTAACACACCAGCTTCGCAGGCATGCGGCACGGTGGCAGCTGGCTACATTACACTGAACAACTTGTTGCACCTAAACCCATAGAATCTAAACTCTAAACATTATTTAACACTATCTAATGATGGTTCCCTAGCCGCGGCGACTGTTGCAGGGCTTCTCTTGCTTGCAGTCTTTTACATTAGCCCTAACAACAGTCGCGGAGCGGTGCATTGGGCCAAATGAACAAACATGCGTTTTACCGTGCCGGAACACTTTGAGACCGAAGTTTGCACGTCCCTAGATTCCTAACAGCCTCACCTAACGTGCCGGGGTGTTTTGCGCGTCAACCGGCCCCTGCGCGACTTGTACCGCCACTATTTGCGATCGCTCCCCACGTAAAACATAACAGTTGGCCGCCATTTTTGATTGGAATCAGCCGCCGGCAAATTTGCCGCTATTTTCTGATAAG
>NW_017802713.1:2371623-2397908 GCF_001625305.1 Branchiostoma belcheri
GTGTGCACCCAAGGTCCTTGGTGCACCGAATTTTTAGGTTGGGTGCACTGCACATGATAAACAACATACAGATGGATGGAAGAAGATTAGCCGCGGCGACTGTTGCAGGGCTTCTCTTGCTTGCAGTCTTTTACATTAGCCCTAACAACAGTCGCGGAGCGGTGCATTGGGCCAAATGAACAAACATGCGTTTTACCGTGCCGGAACACTTTGAGACCGAAGTTTGCACGTCCCTAGATTCCTAACAGCCTCACCTAACGTGCCGGGGTGTTTTGCGCGTCAACCGGCCCCTGCGCGACTTGTACCGCCACTATTTGCGATCGCTCCCCACGTAAAACATAACAGTTGGCCGCCATTTTTGATTGGAATCAGCCGCCGGCAAATTTGCCGCTATTTTTCTGATAAGTTATTTCTATGGATCAGAAAAGTAGCGGCACATTTGAAGTAGCTGATTCAGCGCGCGGCTGACCAAGATGGCGGCCACTCGGCTTATGAATACATGGGGAGCGATCGCAAATAGTGGCGGTACAAGTCGCGCAGGGGCCGGTTGACGCGCAAAACACCCCGGCACGTTAGGTGAGGCTGTTAGGAATCTAGGGACGTGCAAACTTCGGTCTCAAAGTGTTCCGGCACGGTAAAACGCATGTTTGTTCATTTGGCCCAATGCACCGCTCCGCGACTGTTGTTAGGGCTAATGTAAAAGACTGCAAGCAAGAGAAGCCCTGCAACAGTCGCCGCGGCTAGATGGTTCCCCTACAGTGTACTTGGTGACGGTGAGTTCCACTCTGCGATAGTTCTTAAAGAAAGAATGAGTTTTTTTTTAACACTGGTAATTTAGACTATTTCTTGTTCTTTTGTTTCAACGATGGACAACCAAGTTTAGGTACTAATAGTTAATAGTTCACTGTTTGTACAATCACAATCACCAGTTTATTGCTCATTTTGTACATCATGCATAGTATGGAGTATCAACTGCGCTGCTAACTAAGTTGATGCATTACAATTTTAATTAAAAATGCCAACATGGTCTAGTATATGGACCAAACCAATATTTGTAGCCTAATCTGGCACTTAAAGTCTAAATGTCAAGAAGTGAACTTCTTCAGGATTATGACTTGATCCACCTTGCATTCAGACTGGTGGACTACCTTTCCTTGGGTTACATAAATGCCAACATGGGTGTAGGTTAATGTAGCTCTCAAGGCCGCATGCTTCCATGGGGAGCGTAGCGCCTCGGCATATGGATCTCCAGGTGGTTCTGTCCTGGGCTGCCTCCCACGCAGTGTCGAGGTTGAGGGAGACAGTCAGAAGGTCATCCTTCAGTTGATCGCACCAGGTTCGTCGTGGGCGGCCTCTAGGACGGGACCATGTAGTGGGGGCCGACTCTCTCAGTAGAGCAGCAGGCTCCAGGGGGGGCACCGCCCGAGCAATATGGCCAAAGAGCCGGAGCCTGGCCAGCCGTATCTTACTGGTCTTACTGGTTAATGTAGCACTTAGGTCTAAATGTCAATTAATTGAAGTTCCACTGGATTTTGATTTGCAATCAGACTGGTGCACTACTTTTTCCCTTGGGTTACATAAATGCCAACGGTCAGACATATGTACCAATATATGTGTATGTTAAAGTGGCACGAAGGTCTAAATGTCAAGAATTGAAGTTCTTTTGGATTATATTTGATCCACCTAAGTTTTTTTTCTTTGGGGTTACCCCCCAGGAATCATTGAAAAACGCCATCAGGTGAAATGTATTTCCTGGCTAAACAGCAAGCAAACAAACTTCTAAAAATGTTGTTTGATAAAGTTAATATTGACTTTTGACTTCTGTTACCACAGGGTAGACCTACTCAGTACAAGCCTCTCCCTACCTCCTGGAACCCATTTAAAACCATGGACCTGCTACACATGCTCAGGCTTATTGATGAGTATGGGAGCAAAGTAAGTAAAGACTTCATTCTGTTTTACTAAAAAAAAATACAGTAACAGTAAGTTCTCACAAAGGTCTAAGATGCTCTAGTATCCCCAAGATTCAGTAAAAAAAATGCTGCAAAAACAGTTTCTCCATTCTACCATAAAAAAGTCTCTGACCCACCGCTGCCGACGCTGCACCAGGTAGTAACTCATTGCATATCAATTTTACATTAATTACTACACATTAAAAGTACAACTATAATGCAATATAAAAACAGTTGATTCAATGTTTCCTTTAAGTTAAAATTACGGAAATAATCTAAAGTTGTAATATGCAAGGGTTGTATACGTGAAGGCTGATATGAAGTGGATCATTTTTCATTGTTCAATAACTTTAATACAGTACGGCAGAGTAGTGTTCAAGAAACGGGACGTTCTGCACCTAAACTGGCTTATGTCATGCGAATTTCTGAGGTTTCTACAATCTCAATGATATTAATGTATTTGTGACAGTACTGCTGAAATTAATTTTTTTATCCCGCTGATGCCCGATTTGTTTACAGATCCCGGCTGATGCACCCTGGGATTGCCCACATGCCGCAGAGTGGGACAGTATGACGATGAAGGAATTCTGGGAAAAACACTGCTGGACAAAGTAAGAGACACATATCGACAGGTCATGATCAGATATCTAGAAAGATTAAAGCTTCAGCATCTGACACAGTTATGTTATTTTGCAATGCAGTGATTTTGCCATGCTAAAGTTAATGCAGTTAGATTGAAAATCCATGGTTTTAAATGTAAACCAACCTTTTATCACAGGATGCCTATTTATTTCTTGTATATTTATGAAGGTTTACTACATTTGTGGTAGAATTGAAAATTATTAACAGGTGACTATCACCTCTTTGAACCAGTCTTACACTGGAAGGACCCCTGCTATTTTTTTATAAGTGTGGTTGGATTTTAACATGCTTGAGGTGTGTCTGTCCTCAAACACAGGACCTCGTCCTATCCTACTTCAGATCTGAAATGTGAAAATACATGACATTGTGTAAGGTTTAGAGTATAATTATTTTGTATTTTTCCTACAGAGCTGCCCACACGTTTGGTGACTTGATTGTGGAGTCATTTGTGACAGCCAAGTCCCACCAAGTGTCCATGTTGTGGTTCCTGTGGTACATCAAACAATGTGGAGGTAATTCGATGATTCGAGGTTATACATGAGATACACAAGGAATTATTGTTCCTCAATTGGATAGATTTTGAAAACTGTCAGATGTTTCAAGTTATAATGAAAGTTTATTGCAAATACATGCCCGAGGGCTAATTGCAGTTACAAACAACATAGAAAGAAAATACAGTGGTATGTGAGACTATATCTACTTCTAATATTATACTATATGCTACAACATGACATGACACTAGTTTTACTGGGTTTGACTTCTTCTTTTTAGGCAATGGAAGACGAATTTACCCACTTCTTCTATAATATGTGGGTTCTTTGATTTTAGTAGTAAAATTGTTTTTTTGTGGTAAGGAATGGTGGGGAAGTAAGGCAGCATTTTGGACACGGTGGTAAATAATTGATTTCTGATGTCGTCATAAAATGGACAGTTAGAGATGAAATGAATTTCGTCTTCCACTGCATTTGAGGAGCAATATTTACAAATTCTCTCCGACACAGGTAGTTTAATATATCGCCGTTTTTCGATTAGCAATCCACTACTTTTCATCAGCGACTAGCAAAGTGTGGAAGTAATGTTACATGTAAGCTTCATTCCTAATACTATTAGCTGATTCAGAAGTTTTTGGTCAGAAATATTATTTTGACAATATGGTTTATCAACTGTTAACTAGTGGTCTCAAGTTAGGTTGCATGGGTTTTCCTTCTGGTCCCAAACTAATAAGACACATTTTAAAACTGTACTCTTTCCCCCACCAGGTTTTGACAGGTGCTGTTCAACAGTTAATGGTGGACAGGTGAGTCTTTCTTAAGAACAGCTGACACAGGTACATGTGTGTCTGTCACATGCCCTTAATGTTGCCAAGCTCATGTTCATGTATGTACTAGTATAATTCAAGTCTTCTTTCGTATTTAACAACATATTGTGTACACCTGTCAGATGAACGATTTATTTAAGTTCGGTGCGATGGGTTTGCTTCAAACTTGGTATGAACACGCGGGAGCACACTCTGGACATGACCACACAAAGAAATTTTAAGATTCGTGCGAAAATTCCTGGGCATTGGTGGGCGTTCCCTAAAAAGAGAAACCCCCTGAAAGACATGACAATTGGATTGACAAGTTTCTTTCAAGATTCAATATTTTGGTTCCAAAAGAAAGATGAACTTAAGTACACTTCAGAAGTACCTGTTAAGGGTGAAGGTTAACCTCTGGTGCCTTTTTTGCTTTAACTGCATTCCCCAATATATTGTGATTTCCCATGTAACAGCCTAATTCTCTTGTGTTTGTAGGAGAGGAAGTTTCTGGGTGGATCACAGCAGATCAGTCTGAGGATGCAGGAGTTGTTGGGGGACAGAGTAAAGCTGAACAGTCCTGTAGTGAGGGTGGAACAGGGACAGGATGGAGTCACACTGTACACAGGCACACAGGACAGCTTCCAGGTGTGTGTAGGGTACAGGAGTGTGTGTGTAGGGTACAGGAGTTACAGGACTGTGTGTGTGTAGGGTACAGGAGTTGTTGGGAGACAGAGTAAAGCTGATCCATCCTGTAGTGAGAGTGGAACAGGGACAGGATGGAGTCACACTGTACACAGACACACAGGACAGCTTTCAGGTGTGTGTTACAGGAGTGTGTATGTGTAGGGTACAGGAGTTACAGGACTGTATGTGTGTGTGTAGGGTACAGGAGTTACAGGTGTGTGTGTGTGTAGGGTACAGGAGTGTGTGTGTAGGGTACAGGAGTTGTTGGGAGACAGAGTGAAGCTGAACAGTCCTGTAGTGAGGGTGGAACAGGGACAGGATGGAGTCACACTGTACACAGACACACAGGACAGCTTTCAGGTGTGTGTTACAGGAGTGTGTGTGTGTAGGGTACAGGAGTTGTTGGGAGACAGAGTAAAGCTGATCCATCCTGTAGTGAGGGTGGAACAGGGACAGGATGGAGTCACACTGTACACAGACACACAGGACAGCTTCCAGGTGTGTGTAGGGTACAGGAGTGTGTGTGTAGGGTACAGGAGTTACAGGACTGTGTGTGTGTGTAGGGTACCAGTGTTAAGTTACCTTAAGGTGCTAAATATATACTTTAGTTTCAGCACATTCTTAGTATCTAAGTGTCAGAAAAAATAATACAATCAGCACTTTTGTTGAAATGAAACATTATATATTTTTTGCTGACATTATACTTATTTTATTTGATATGGTGCAGCTAAAATATTTTTTTATGCACCCAATTTTTTAGGCTGGGTGCACCAGTCCTATTCCCAAAAATGAATTTCGAGCCCTGACTTGATATTCAATTGCTGATTAGAATCTTGACATCCTTAATTTGTTCATTCTTTAGGCTCGCTATGTGGTGTTTTCCATCCCTGTGCCCCTGCAACTGAAAGTGACCTTTGACCCGCCACTGCCGACCCCGCGGTACCAGCTGATCCAGCGAGTTCCCATGGGCTCCGTGCTGAAGATCATGGTGTACTACGAGCGACCGTTCTGGAGAGAAAAAGGTTTGCAGTTGCTATGTCTTTATTTGTTTCAAGCTCACTGGCCCATACATTATAAGAACAAAACTAGACTGTCTGCCTTGCCTGCGTCTGCCATATATGCATGAGAGGGCACGTAGAGGGCGTACTAAGTAACATTTGCAAAGCATTTGCATAATGTTTACCTTCGCACATGGTCTGCTCTCAAACACATTCACATATATGGGGACAGGAGTCTAAATCCCTCCTACTATAAAATTGCAACATTACATGTATGTTACCCAACACCGGTTATCATGGTGACAGATGTCTGGTTCATGTCATTGACTTTATTTGTTTGGAGAAGAAGAAGAAGAAACGTAACAAAAACAATAAGTTTTATTCATGTTTCTGTAGGCTACTCTGGATTGATAATTATAGAAGAAGAGGATGCTCCTGTCTGTTTCACTTACGATGACACCAAACCGGACGGATCATACCCTTGTATCATTGGGTAAAAATGCTGTCATAATCATATTAAGGCCACACCAATTTAATTTGTTGGTTCTCAAAACTAAAAATAAAAACAGGTCTAGGCATCCTATTATAGCCCCAAACGCTACGAAAGGAGCAATGAAGTTAACACAAAAGGCTTGGTTAATATTTTTTAGTTGATTCAGAACCAGAATGTTTTTTTTTTTTGCAAATCAGAAAAAAATTAAGAAGCGAATCCGAGAACCAACAAATTAAATTGGTATGGCCTAATAATAAACATGCTATCAGAACAAAGATAACACTATTGGTTTATAATGATACTGAAGTCCAGAAAATCTCTTAAGGTCTCTCAGGACAGTTGAACATCATGGAAGAGGATGGCCCAGTCACCTTTACGTTTGATGACACCAAGCCAGACGGGTCCTACCCTTGTCTTATTGGGTAATGTTTCGTTGCAAAACTCTTGTGCTACCAATTAATACCAATCTCCTTGAATCAACATCAACACCAATTGTTGACTGATACTGAAAATAGCAGAGGAGCAATCAGTACATGAATCACTTTGTGGGCACAACCCACTAATTCCAGCCCCTATTGGAATATATGGAAAACATCTAAGAACTGAGCTGTCAACAATCACCTACTTGAGTGTTCAACTATTGCAAACACATATTGACAGGGTAGTCCAACTTCCAAATTGTCCATTTAGTCCAAAAATTTCACTTTTTGACCAGCGATACCTGGCACGGCAAATGCAAACACTGGCAGCATGACCTCTGACCCCCTTGAAGACCACCAAAAGACAAGAAGATGGGATTAGTTTTAGAACCTACCAAGCAGCCAAAACAACCCTAACAGCCAGTTTTTTCAAGTTGATAGAAATAGAAATAACTCTCCAGCTGGAAAATGCCAGCATTTATCCACACATACCAAGAAAAAGGCTTTTTCAGTTGGTTTGGCTGCACTCACTCAAAGGGGTCTCAGACTGGGCCCTCTGGGCATGCGCCATTTGGTGGCCTTTGCCCTTGTGACTATTTCAAAATTATAGATCTTGTCCCATTGTAGTTCATTTTCGGTCCTGTAATGTCTGGTTCATCTACTAGTTGAGGTGACTGGACCATATTGCTCTGCCATGTACCAACCAGCAGCTACTAAGTTTATAATTCCACCATTTAACAAAAAACTGCCACAATCTGCCAATTAAAAAAACAAGTAAATTTAAAGAGATCTAGTAATGCATCATATTCAGTAATCTCAGATCTATACACATTTGAGGCCTTGAAAGCAACATCAAATGATTAATGTGGTAGTCCTATGTTACCTGTCAGAACTGTATGTTGATATAATGTTGCACACTGAAGCAAATGTTTAATATGCAATTTCAGAAATTGTGATAAACAATGAGCATAAGAGTAAAGATGTGACGATCAATTTTGAGATCTTAAAAGAGCATCACTGGGATATGTTTTAATCATCACATTCAATCAAAATAAAACTGAATTATAGACTAGAAATTGGTAAAAGGTGTTAAATATTTTATCAGATACTTCATTTCCATTTGGTAAGGCCATGTTGATTTGATTATATGGATGACATCCTCCGGGATCCCCAAAACTGATGCGCGCATGCGAATAAAAAAAAAGTTTTGCAAAAAAAAAGTTCTTTTCATTATGAAATCTACGTGGTCATGAGGGTTGAGCAAATGGCACAGAATATGGTTTGGCAAATAATCTAGTCTTCAAGTTCATTTCTTTACAATTTCGTCATTGGTATAGTTTTTATTAATTTTTTTTGTACTTATGGTATATTTTTGCTCATTTTGCAACTGTTTTGTACTATCTACAGTATGGTTGAAAACTTTTTTTTTTTGGAAACGGCCGAAAATTCATGCGCGCGCGGATGTCATCCATATAATCAAATCAACATGGCCTAACTTCAATACAAAAAGAAGCTTTATAACATGTTGACTGAATTGTTATATATTTGTTCTTCAATGTAGATTTTGCCCAGCTGATAAAGCTATTCACTTCTCACAGCTTCCTGAAGAAGAAAGGTAAATTTAAATTTTTTCTGGCATTCCTGGAAAGAGGGGAACCATGCTAAAGATGACTGGTATAATGTTAGAAAAGAGTACTGAAGAATGTTACTTAGCAAAAGCAATGTCATTGGAAATGAGTCAAATCCTTCATCTGCTTAGACCTAGAGATTAGTGGAATGGTTTTGTATTAGTATATTAATGTTCAGAACTATCTTTCTGTACAGTGCTGTTGTCAGCTGATTACTGATGATTAAATACTAACAAACTAACAAAACTTTTTGCAGGAAGATGCTGATCTGCAAGAGCTATGCAAAGGCCTTTGGGACAGAGGAAGCTTTGAAGGTACAAAAATGTATGAATATGGACGCAAAAAGAAAGACTTCACAACAACATACAGCTTGAACAGGTTTAGGATGGGTACATGGTTTCTGAGGACCCTTCTGAGGAGTTTTGGTCACAAAGTCAGTGTAAAATAGTCATTAGAAACATTTTCAATTAGTGGTAAAATGCATTTTCAATTAGTGGTAAAATGCATAACTAGAAAAGTAACATTTGCACAGCAAATGCATAATGTTTACCTTTGGATATGGTCTGCTCTGTTAATTCTTACTCAAACACATTCACATACATGTATATGGTGACAGGAGTCGAAATGCCTACTATGAGATTGCAACATTATGTAACTCAACACCAGTTACCATGGTGATAGACGTCAACAAATCAGGTCATTGGCCAGGTCAGAGGTTAGTGTTTGGAACAGAAGAAGAAGAAATTGAGTAAAAACAATATGTTTTCCTTCGGTAAACATAATAACCTTTGCATATGGTCTGCCCTGTTAATTCTTAGTCAAACACATTTTTATTTCATATATATGGTCAGACAGGAGTCTACATTGTAAATCCCTCCTGCTATATAATTGCAACATGATGTAACCCAACACTAGTTACCATGGTGACAGACAGTCTGGTTCAGGTCATTGACCTTTTTGGTTTGGAAAATAAGAGGAAACGTAGCAAAAACAATCTGTTTTTCTTCGGTATATTAACATAATAAGAGACCAATACATCAATGATACAATTGCTGTCTGATTTACCTCATTTTGTGTGATCATCGCCACATATGCATGAACATATAATAATATTATAAATAAATGAAATGCTATGTGCTAAATAGACTGCCTGATGACAATATTGTCTCTGCTGTTTGTTAAGCCAACAGCCTATGTGGAAAAGAACTGGATGCAAGAGGAGTACTCTGGAGGCTGCTATACCACCTATTTCCCACCTGGGGTCCTCACTAACTTCGGAAAGTATGTTATCATTATCAGCTCATAGTGATAGAATACAGCATGTAAAAATAAAAGTGACGTTTTTGTACACTTTTCTGTAACAATTGAAACTGGCATAAACATCTAATTATTGTATGAAATTAAATGGAAATATTAAAGCTGCATTATAAAATTTTCTAAGCACAATTCCACCAACAAAGGCATCAAAGCTTGTCACCTTCAGTGCTAAAACTGTTATTTCACTTTTATTTGTCTCATTTCCAAAGCAACCATTCAAAGAAGAATTCAAATTAAATATGACTGTTTGCCGTCATCCAATGGCTATGCTAGTCTTTAATACAATTTTGCTTGGGAGCCAATCAGATAGCTTGAATATTTAAACTCTTCAAATGAAGATGTTGGGTGTTGTGTTGATTGACAGGGTACTGAGGGAGCCGTTTGGACGTATCTACTTTGCTGGAACAGAGACGGCCACCCAGTGGTCAGGTTACATGGAAGGGGCGGTACAGGCTGGGGAGAGGGCCGCTAGGGAGGTGAGGAGGAGCAAGCATTCTTCAGGGCTGGAAATACTGGGTGCATGTGCACCTTAGTGCACCCAAATTTGGAGCTGTGCACCCAATTTTTTTTCCATGGGTGCACCAGTGCACCCAAATATTTCCGTAGGTTTATATATGTTACAGTAAATATGCTGAATGTATAGTAGTATACAGCATATTCTAATATCTAAGGTAAAAAAATAATGAAATCATTGTTATAGTACATTTATTTAGAAATTAAACATAACTGGTTTTTGCTGACATTCTACTTATATGGTGCACCCAAAATATTTTTGTGCACCCAATTCTTTAGGTTGGGTGCACCAGTGCACCTATTCCCAAAAATGAATTTCGAGCCCTGATTCTTAAACTAGCAGTACCATAGTCTCAGTGGTTAGAAATTCCTCTTTTAGACCCAATATTGGCAACGTATAGATCATTCTTCCTGAAGATCTAAAACTCAGTACACATGCTTGTTTGATGCCTTTTTTAGTTTGTTGAAGTCCTCCCAGCAACCATTGGTATGGTCGCTTATGGCGGCGCCCATTGGCCACACATCAGTGCAATCACTACAGCAGGGGGCTAGTTCACTTGTAGTGGTATGCGTTTAACTCCCACACTCTTTCTCAACTGTTGAGAAAGTGATCTTTGGTATGACTTGGCTGGGGATCGAACTCACAACCTATATACCGAATGCAAGGCGAGCACTCTACCCACTTGGCCGTTGCACCAATGCCTTGAAAAGAGAGTATGCCGTCAAAACAGTAAACAGGGTGGTCAGAAATTCACTGCTTGATGTATTTATTGTGATGATCTGTCAGAATGTACATGGAAATCCTTTCCCATGTTTTTCAGACCTTACATGCAATGGGTCGCATCCCTGCAGACCAAATATGGCAAGAAGAGCCTGAATCCAAGGTACATTTTTGGTTCTTTTTTTCACCCCCACCACTCACTTTTTTTCTTCACCACCCACACAAATCCTGTCCTTGGTGCTGAACACCACCCACACAAATCTGAACATGCCTGTCCTTGGTGCTGAACACCACCCACACAAATCTGAACATGCCTGTCCTTGGTGCTGAACACCACACAAATCTGAACATGCCTGTCCTTGGTGCTGAACACCACACAAATCTGAACATGCCTGTCCTTGGTGCTGAACACCATCCACAGATATCTGAACATGCCTGTCCTTGGTGCTGAACACCACACAAATCTGAACATGCCTGTCCTTGGTACTGAACACCATCCACAGATATCTGAACATGCCTGTCCTTGGTGCTGAACACCATCCACAGATATCTGAACATGCCTGTCCTTGGTGCTTAACACCACTCACACAAATCTGAACATGCCTGCCCTTGGTGCTGAACACCACCCAAAGAATCTGAACATGCCTGTCCTTGATGCTTGAAAAAAAACACAAATACTACATTTATTCATAAAAACTATACTTACAATAAGCTGATTTTGTTTCTTCTTTGGTTTTTCTCTTTCCCTGACTCATTCATATGTTTAAGTTCAGTTGACTTTATGTACTTTTGTGTTGACTTTATGTATTTTTGAGGTGACTTTGTGCACTTTTGACTTTTATGTACCAATTATGCTATGTACAACATTGTATTAAGTTCTTTATCTGATGTCTGACCTTTGATTTGGACTTGGATTTATGTTTATATGATTTCTTTGCTTATGTTTATATTTATGTTCTGGTGCCTTATAAGCCCATATGAGCTGGGTGACAAAGAAAGGTTGCAAGACACGATAATAAAAATTCATTATTTCATTTATTCAGGTGAACATGTAGCTGTATTTGATTTGATTTGATTTCTATTTGATATATTGAAATTGCAATACACGCGGAACAGAGACAGTTGTTGCTGGTGTTGTGTCCCGCACATAGAAACGAATACTGGGCAGACAATATTCATTTTCACTTGAGTCTAGTGGGGAAAGTCGTGTAAAGTGCCTTTCCTAAGGGCACAAGATCAGTGGCATGTCAGGACTCGAACCTTGGACCTCTTGATTCCGAGTCGCGCACTCTGCCGTTGCACCACACGACATATTTCAGAAATTGCAAGACACCTGAGTACATTGTTTTTTTTTTTTCAGGAGTGTCCAGCCCTGCCTTTTGAGTCGACGTTCTGGCAGCGTAACTCCCCGTCTGTCGGAGGTTTCCTGAAGCTGCTGGGTCTGACCCCGGTCCTCGCAGCTGCGGGTGTGGGAGCGTTCGTCTTCAAGAAGAGTAACCTGTAGCCGCCATCTTGTGAGGCTGAGTTGACAGAATCAAGTCATAACAAGAAATGGAAAATTGAGTTTTTATGTATTTTAGGCCACACCGCCTTAATTTTATGGATGACATCCTCTGAAGACCCCCAAACTAGTGCACGCGGGCAATTAAAAAAAATTCCAGGACAAAATAAAAATGCCACTAAACCACAGGAATACAAAGCAGGTATTGTTAATTTGCGGCAGTACTTAGGGATGTATACAACAAGCCGGCACATACTGGCTTTTTGCGAAATTTATGAATCGGCACTGTACGTATGTACTGAGTTCTTGAGTCGTGGAGCTTTGGTAGCCTGGGTGCCCGGCTCCGTATTGTTGCTAACTACCATGGACTACCCAGGCCTAGAGCCAGGACAGAGCCTTGGTGGACGTGATCTTTTTTTTATCTTTTTTTTTTTTGAGAACAGGCGAAAATAAATATGCGCATGGATGTCATCCATAAAATTAAGTCGGTGTGGCCTTACTGTATTCTTTATTTCTGGCAATCATGGCCCATCTAAGAAAGTAAGAAAATATACAAATAGAAATACACTATATACAATATTAACAGCAGTTTAAAATATGACTATGACTAGAGACAGACCCAGATATTGCGGAAGAATCTGTTGCAGAAGATTACATCGGATTTGAGAACAGATTGGATGATGTTATTTGAGGAGTTATACAGACAAGATTTTTGAAATTTATTATTGTGAACTTTTTCCTGATTATATTTCAGTCCATACTATTTTATGGATGAAATATATTGTTTTTCCTCATGTTTTTCTGTGTATGCAATTTCCCACTGGCTCCCATAAGGCAACGGGCATTTGTATAGCAGGAAATTGAAGACAGGAAATAAGATAACATTTGCTGGGACCTTTGAACTAACCAGTCAGTGACACTGGTGTGTTCACAGAAACACTGATCACAAAACAAAGCTTTTCATCTTGGTAAAAATGCAGAAGAAGTTAAAGATTGTGTCACATAATTCCACCATGCTGAAAGACCAAGACTTGATGACTGAAAAATATAAACTAGAAATCAAGTCATCATCAGTAAAGTTCAAAGGACAATCTGTGCAAAGATTCCTATATTACTGTAACCTTAAATTAGATTTAAAAATCTATGCTGCTATGGTCTTCATAGAGATTATCATTATATATAATACATTTGTATATAATACATTTGTATTATGTGGTTATGTACTTTAAATATAGTCCTGACAAAAATTCATCTTGTGAGTCTGAGTTGGTGAATGAAGAAGGTTCAACCAACCTCCTTAAGGCCATGTTGATTTGATTATATGGATGACATCCTCGGGGAACCCCAAAATTGATGTGCGCGTGCGAATAAAAAAAAAGTTTTGCAAAAAAAAAAAGTTGTTTTCATTATGAAATCTACGTGGTCATGAGGGTTGAACAAATGGGACAGAATATGGTTTGGCGAATAATCTAGTCTTCAAGTTCATTTCTTTACAATTTCGTTTTTTTTCGTTTGATGTTGGCATTCTACGACATTGGTATGGTTTTTTTGTAACTTACGGCATATTTTTGCTCATTTTGCAACTGTTTTATACGATTTACAGTATGGTTGAAAACGGCCGAAAATTCATGCGCGCGCGGATGTCATCCATATAATCAAATCAACATGGCCTAAGTCATAAATATGCCAAAAATGATTTCTCTATAGCTATGATACACCGAATAAAAAACAGCAAAAAATATGACTAGGTATTGTCAAAAAGTTTATTCACATATAATACTCAATGGACAGCAGTGGGCTCGGGAATAGGAGTGTAAAAAATTAAACTCACAGGAAGAAAGTCATTATTGCTTTGCTAAACGAAACTCGGATAATACTTCTAAACACAGATTTATTAGTGTTTTAAAAATGATTTCAATTGTCTTCATGTTGTCATGAAGTTTTCTATCGAAATAAATGGATTTTATTCGCTGCATGGAAGGAGTTTTTGAAGTGGTTAATTTTGCTTCAATATAATTATTCCGACTACCTCATGATAGTCTAGTATGATCCCTGGTGTGTGTTTTACTGTTTGGTATATACACGTACATGTAGTAAAACTGCTAATGAACACACTGCTGTACACACGTGTATAATCATCTTACGTTGAACTAAGGGTAGCAGTTCGTGTGCGGAAATTTGTTTTGGCTCCGTGAAATTTCATCGAAACCCGGGAATTCTCCACTTCTTCACATCTTGCCGCTAAATGAAGGAGTCAGAAGCTTTGAAGTTTGTAATTGGTCTGCCGTCACCTTCAATATGTGTTGAATAAAAATCATCCTTCTCCTCATAGAAAATGGCAGTAATTCTTAATTAAGTTCCTTTCATGGCGCAAGGGAAATAGCGAGTACAATATGCAGACAATTAGCAGTTCAAACTGCGCAGAGCGGGTAGGTTTGGTTGTTTTCAGCTACCAGAATAAAATTTGCCGCCAACCCGGGCGGCTGGATGTAGCGAGATGGGAGATGTTTATGAACAGACTTGGGGATACGGGATCCAGATCCGAGGCGCGGATCCGGATCAGAATATAGATCCCGTTGGTGATCCGATTTACCAGCGGCCTCGTGGATCATCTGGGATCAATTCCCCGGATCCAGGTCAGAAAAGAGATCTAGATCCAGTTTATGAGCAGCCTTGGGGATCTGAAATCCCGATCCGGGCCCCGGATCCAGATCAAAATATAGATCCTGAGGGGCAAGTTTACGAGCAGGCTTGGGGATCTGAAATCCCGATCCGGGCCCCGGATCCAGATCAAAATGTAGATCCGGAGGGGCAAGTTTACGAGCAGGCTTGGGGATCTGAAATCCCGATCCGGGCCCCGGATCCAGATCAAAATGTAGATCCGGAGGTGGAGGTGTACGAGCAGGCCTGGGGATCTCACTTCCAGATCCGAGGCGCGGATCCAGATCAAAACATAGATCCGCGCCTTTGGATCCCGCTGAGGGAGCGTCGTGGCCGGGAAGGTTTCGGGACGACCGGGCGCGACGAGAACGTAGGCCGGCCTTCCCGTGACCGCAGCCCGGTGTTGGTGTTTCCGGCCGCGCCTGGGGCGCCGGAGGGCGGAACGAGCGACGCACCTGACCTAGGTAAGGGCCTGCATGCACTTTTTCGTAAGCGTTAAGTATTCGTAATCCGTAGGCAGTCACCCAAAATCAATGTAATTCGTAATCAGTATATTAGCCGTAATTGGTCGTTTTCATTCTACGTATACGTAAGGCGCACTCCTAGGCAGTTAGTACCAGTAACTTATCTGTAAAACGTAATACTTTAATAAGTACTCCATGATTTAACGCAAGTTTGAGAATTTGTGGGGTCATGTGGCGTAGCGGTAGAGTGCTCGACCCGGAACCAAGAGGTCCAGAGTTCGAGTCCTGACATGCAACGGATCTTGTGCCCTTGGGAAAGGCATTTTCCTCTTACCTCAAGTGAAATATATGAGTATTATCCTGTCCTGTATTTGTACTCTGTGTTAGTGGCGGCATTAAATAACGCCGATTACGTTAAAAAAATTTAACGTAATCGGCGGTGAAATTTTTTTTGGAATTCGTAATCACTGCCCCCTACCTCCTTTTGCCCGGCGCTCCCAGGTGGACCGGACCTAGAGCCGGGTGGACCCGACCCCGTGCCGGAGGGACCCGATCTCGTACCGGAGGGACTCGACCCCATACCGGAGGAACCCGAGCCTGCGCCCGGTGAAGCTGAACCCGTGGACCTGCTGAATCCGCTATACGTCTCTGACCTCCCGCCAGGTACTCACTTTTCTATTATGTATGCCTCTTTCTACGTCGATGAAGGTTAGGCTTTTTGGTATACCTCTTTTTCTCGCTCGCTCACTCACTCACTCACTCGCTCGCTCGCTCGCTCGCTCGATCTTCTGACATCATGGTTAATCGTTGTGCATTTCTTTATTTCTGTCAGCCTTTTCTCTTAACAATGCTGATGTGTTTACAGTGAAGGTATTTACGTGAATTCATGATAGCATGATGTATTTATTATAAGAAGAAATTTATTGCACGACATTTTCACAAGGTACAATATATGGCAAACTACATAGAGAAAGTAACAAACAATAAAATAAATGTATTGAATAAGACCTAATGTCGAATAAAACCTAACATATCTTAATTACTCAAACAGTAAGGGCTAGCACAAGTCTTTGATAGTGTTACAATCGAGTGGGCTAATCACAAGTTTCTGTATTTCTTCTAATAACAAAGCAGTCCTTTATATATCTACATATTTTTGCGTTGTGGGAACCGTTACATGTAAAGATATATTCAAATCTGTCTCCAACATAGAGACTCTTGAAATCCGTTGTACTTGATTCGAGAAATGTAAATATCTGCAGTTGTCGGTATTTTTTCAAGTGGTTTTAGAAAATGGATCAGTGGATAAACCTATAAAGCCTCAATTCAAGCTCATTTGACTGTTCAAAGCCGTTGATATCTACATAACGTTACATGTATATATGCATCGATAGTTTTAACCCAGCATATGCAGCACAGGCATGTTCAATTTTTAGTGTGTTTTTTTCACTAATATTTTATGTGTGTTTATACCTTTCCTTAGATATTACTGGTATGACACAGGTATAAAGCAATTTAAATCACAAATTCATGAAAGTGTAAATTATTGTGCTATTTGTAGGGACGCATTTTAGAGGAAAAAGTGGCCAACAACATTAATCTAAACATAAAAGAATATCAGTTAGGCCACAGCAAGTAATTTTATGGATAACATCAACGCGCGCATTAATTTTCGCCTGATTTTGAAAAAAAAATTGTTGCCTTCTGACAGTGGTCAACATGCCGCAAATGGACAAATATACCTGTTGCCATGCCGGAAGGTGGATGGCAGATAACTATGAAGAGAGGAGACAAGAAAAGGCTCTGATTTAATGTTTTGTTTCTTACTTCAATGCAGTGATATGTGATTCTGGCTGTGTATTATGTGATGTTCCCACTGAATGAAAACCATTTGTACAATGATTGAGTCAAAATGTTTGAATGTAGGAACCTTGTTTTTTTCGGCCCGCCTTTTTTTCGCCCGCTGGCATTAGATTTGGATTCTGCGGAGGATGTCATCCATACAATTTACTTGCTGTGGCCTTATGTATCATTTTTCACAGCAATTTAGTATACACAAGGTGCATACTTTATACATTATTATCACTTCACATCATTGCTATTACAGTACGGTCTAGTCCGTGTGGACAAATCTTTCGTAAATGCAAATATTGAAAACTAAAAATCAACTCTTATTTAGGTAATGTCCAGGACAACACCATCTGTGGAAATGGGCTGTCACGTGGCCGGCTGGTATGCGTCGCCGTGGCAACGGTCGTCATGGTAACGCTGATGACGTCAGTGCCCTTTGCTGTGATGATGGACCACTCCAACCCGAAAAGTGCAGGGGTAAGAGTTATTTATTTTCTTATTAATTTATTTATTTACTTATTCATATATTTATTTTTTGTTTATTTAACTGTTTTCCAAGGGGGGCCAGGATGTTACAAGACAGGATGTTACATACAGTAAAACAAAGGAAGAACAACATACAGTAAACAATAAAGTCCAATGCGTCAAAACAAAATCATAATCCGATATTCAAGGTCCTAACCGTTCCATGGTCAAAACACCAATGTATTATTTATCCTCTTCTTTCTGTCTTGAATACAATGAAAATATTTAACCAACATACTTATCTCTACATATAGTTTTTTTTTTGATAATATAGTCTACACTGTAAAATTAACGTTGTGTCTCCGAAACAAATTATTGTTCAGAAAGTAACGTTAGGGATTTTTTTCTTCAGCCGAAGTGATCCGAGATGTACAGTTTAACAATGTAATGTAAAACTGAAACACATCAGGACACTAGTATTATCAGTATCACATCCTAATCATACATTCATTGTACTGGAGTATTATGGAATCCAAGGCCCTACGCTAAATTGGTTAAAGGCTTTCCTGACCAACAGGGAGCAAACAGTAGTGGTTGAAGGGAAGGCGTCGGCTCCAGTTAAAGTAGCGTCTGGGGTCCCTCAAGGAACCGTCCTGGGGCCATTGCTCTTTCTCTTGTATATAAATGACCTACCAGATCAGCTTGACTCAAATGTGAGGTTATTTGCCGACGACTGTCTATTGTATGTAGAGCTTTCTACACAGACCGACTCACAACTTCTCCAAAAAGACCTGAACACCCTGGAAGAATGGCAAAGCAAATGGCTCATGCAGTTTAATCCCGAAAAATGCTACATTATGCACATAACAAACAAACGAACACCACATGCAACTAGCTACCAGTTTTGTGGTCAGGCTTTAGCAACCACAAAAATCCATCCGTATCTGGGCGTCACGCTGACAAGCGGACTGAAGTGGGGTGCACATGTTAATAATATCACAACTAAGGCGAAACAGACATTGGGAGTGATTAAACGTAATCTGTGGGCATGTCCAACTAGAGTAAAATCACTTGCATACACGTCACTTGTAAGACCGAACCTAGAATACGCTGCGACAGTATGGGATCCATATACAAAGAAAGACAAAGACAAATTGGAAAGGGTACAGAATCAAGCTGCAAGATTCTGTATGAACAACTATATAAGAGGTGCTAGTGTCACGGAAATGAAAAGAAACCTACAGTGGACCTCACTGGAAGACAGAAGAAAGATGTCTAGACTATGCATGATGTACAAAATGACTAATAAACTGGTGGATGTCCCAACTACTAAGTACCTAATACCAGCCCAGAAGAGAACAAGAAATAGCCACGCATTCAAGTACCAGAGTTATCAACCGAGGATTGAGGTGTTCAAGAATTCATTCTTTCCTAGAACTATCGCAGAGTGGAACTCACTGTCACCAAGTACAGTAGGAGCACTGTCAATAGATAGCTTTAAACAATGTCTAGAGCTAGAAGTTCAAGGGTTAGGTGTAACAAGTCGATCGGTGTAATATAGCCAGCTGCCGCCGCGCCGCGTGCCTGCGAAGCTGGTGTGTTACGCCGAAAGGCGGTTATACCGGCTATACAGATACAGATACAGATACCAACATCTATTTATTCATGAATATGATATATGTATTATGTTAATAATAATATAATATCAATATTTACTAGTATATATTTACCACATTTAGAAGGAATTGACATACAGGAAACTATACTGAGTATATTAATGAACGTATTCAGGAAAATCACTGAGCATACCTGGACACACTTGTGGTTACACTATACTCACTACATATCGCATGACTGACATTTCTGCTTGTCCCACCAGGCGGCTACTATCCTGCGCACCGGACACCTGCCGGGCTGGCAGACCTCCCAACCCGCGGTGCCGGCCCCACGTGTCCCGGTCAGTGGGAACGATTCATCCCTACTTCATACATTTTCATGTTAACACTTCTTGACCGTAGTATGGTAGAGCGCTCGCTTTGTAACCGGGAGGTCGTGAGTGCAAACCCCGGCCGGGTCATACCAAAGACTTTCAAAATGGTACACACTTCTTTCTCTGCTTAGCACTCAGCATATATGAGAAAGAGTGTGGGAAGGTCAAACACACAACACTACCAGCGGACCAGCCCCCTGCTGTAGTGCCCTGCACAACTGTGTGTCGCCCAAGGGCTACGGAAATGGACATGGGCACCAAACCCTATGCTCTGTATAGAGCACTGGAGACCTTCTTATACCTTTAAACAGACGCCTTCTGTAACAAAATCTATCTGTTCTTACATTTCTATCGTTGACATAAAAAGATGCGGAAAGACGCTGAATTCTCACGCTAGAATATAATATCCTACGTTGTATCTGTAGATATGTATTTCTATTTTTTTCTTCTTGTGTGTGGCATGTACTTACTAATAATGGGCCGAATAAATACAATAAAGAAGAATTAATTAGTTAAAACGCCCCTCCTTTCATGTCTTTTTCCTGCCCCTCCCTCCTCCTCCTTCCCACTTTCTCCATCCGGTCTTCCCTGGTGCTGAATTGCCATCAAATGACAGAAAAACAGTAAAGATCGAGAAAATTATACCCAGATATTTTGTGTTTGTCCGTGATATTGTGAATGCGGCGGAAAGAACTATTTTATTCACTAGAAAAATTCATTGGGTCCTCAGATACTTAGAATGAACTTAGTTGTCCACTGTATTCTGCTGCTGCAGTAGCTTCAGCATCCTGCAGCATCAATCAGTCTTTCTTCAGTTCTCTCCACTTCGTCCTATTCATCGCGAGCCTCCTGAGCTCCTGGAGTTTTCTTTCTGACCGCAATGGTCCTAGTCCTTTTTCCTTGAGGTCTGCCCTCAGCAAACTTAGCAGATTACTGCAGTGCCTTCCCTTTCTGGATCTGTAAGTGTTAGATCACTGTAAGTGTTACCAGGGCGAAGGGCACAATGAACTTACTGAGTTTGAAGTGCCTGTACAATCACTACAGGTGAACCCCGTGCCTCCTCACGGCGATGCGGGCAAGCCAAACCCGCCCGACGTGCCTGGTCCTCGGCGCTTCACCCCAGCCACTGGGAGGACCAGTGAAGGTACGTTATCATATAACTGTCGTCGTAAGATTGTGAGAGTACATGTGTGTCTGTGCGCCACTCTATCTCTGTCTCTCTCTGTCTGTCTCTTTCTTTCTCTATCCTCTGTGCCTGTCTGTGTGTGTGTGTCTGTCTCTCTCTCTCTCTCTCTCTGTCTCTTTCTCGCTCTTTCTCTGCTCTCATTCTGTCTCTTTCTTTCTCTCTCTCTCTGTCGCTCTCTTTCCCTCTCTCATTCTGTCTCTTTCTCTGTCTCTCTGACTCTCACTCTGTCTCTTTCTCTCTCTCTCTCTCTCTGTGTGTGTGTGTGTGCGCGCGCGCGCGAAGTGGGCTACACTTAAGCCGATGCATCATTTTTGAAAAAAAAAAGAAAAGAAATGGAAATAAATACTTTTCCAGTTTCACCACCTTTTAGAAATATCAGCATTATTCTCCCACTTTTGTGTTAACGTAGAGTTCATTTTCTACAAGGACGTTTGTGAATTCTCTTTGCTAACATAGAAGTGCTTGCCGGAGGGGTGGTGAAGATCCGCACGTACGGATTCGATCCTAAAGAGTCGTCCCCCCGCGGAGTGGAAGTGTCCATCGACAACGAGATCTTCGTCACCGACAGCGTCAAACGCCTGGTGCAGGTGTACAACATGCGCGGCGTCCACCTGCGGCAGTACCCGACGGTCCTGCCAGGGGGCGCCGTGATGAAGCCGTGGGATGTGTCGCTGAGCGGAGATGGCCACCTGTGGGTCGTGGGCACGGATGACGCCCACAGCGAGCACGTCGTGCAGTACGCAAGAAGCGGCCGCCTGACCTCCAGCTTCGGCATCGGCAACAGCCTCTACATCAACGGCATCGCCGCGGATCTCCGCAACGACCGCGTCATCGTGACCTGCTCTGACGGCTACAAGGGGCGGCTGGAGATCTACCACCCCGGCGGGCACCTCCTGTTCAGCCTCGGCCCGGAGCAGAGGATGGCGGCGCCGCTCTTCGTCACCGTCAGCGCCGAGGGAAACATCGTGGCCTCCGACACCCGCACCTTCAACGTCTTCGTGTACGCGGAGACCGGGCACTTCCTCACCAAGTTCGGCGGGTACCCGTCCAGCGAGGGCACCCGGCTGTATCACCCCAAGGGCGTCTGCGTGACCAGCACCGGCGACATCGTGGTGGCCGACCCGGGGAACCGGCGGCTGGTGGTGTTCACGGGCCGCGGCCGGTACCTCCGGCAGATCGCCACCGGGATGCGCGGCATGCAGGGGGTCGCCGCCGGGCCTGACGGGCAGCTGGTGGTGGTGGACGACAGAAACCGCACTGTCACCATCTACCCCGACTACTGATCCACCGGGTCAGCTAGCTAGCCTCCAACAGGCTTCGGGAAGCGGCTGGAAAGAGTAGAAAATGGCCAAAACGTCAGACAACATGCTAGGGAAAGTTGGTCGGCAAACTGTGGACTAATTATATATAACTCCCATGGCATGTTGTCTATCTCTTTCGTCAATTTCTACTCTTTCCAGCCGCTTCCCGAAGCCTGATAGAGGCTACAGTTCCCGTCAGCCCGATCGCTGTGCCCTTTGCGTGCTTTCGCACTGCCCCGCCCCCTGGCGTAGTACGCGCATACTGCATGTTTTTGAGGGTCTGCCAACTTCCTTTCTTTAAAATAACTAGCCAACCCTTTTGCGCTTTTTAGTGTTTCATTTTTATCTAATTATGAATACTTGCATATATATTTACTGATGTTTTGTGCAGGGCCACAAAAATGATACTAATTATATTGTTGATTCATTTATCTTGAATTGTAATAGAATGTAACGTGGACTGTTGCATGTACTTAGTATTTGTACCTTTGATGCCACAAATGACACTGGCAGCATATATTTATACATTCATGTACACTGTACCAGGCATTGTGTAAGTGTAAGTAGATTTCATTTAATGATAATAATGATTGCTTGTTGTTGTCGAAGAAGTACATGTATACAACCAATGACATATTGCTATCACCACTGTACAATGTTGCTACAAAAACAGGCCGACTTGTGTCGTTATATTTAAGGGCAGCCAAACAATTCTGCAAGGATGATTGTGACAATCGTAATTGATGTAAATAGAAAGACAATGAGGTCAACATTTCGTGTGTGTTTCTTTTTTGTCATTTTTCTTATAATACTAATATGTACTTTTCAAAACCAGTCTTCAAAACTGCACGCGCACTCCTAGACACAAGATCACGTGGACTTCATTGCACAACAATTGTACAGGGTACAAAGTATGGCATTTACTAAGTCCATATTACTATAGTAACTATATTGTCATAATGCTTGACATAACTAATACAAGAGTGGGTGGATACTATTTGATGAACTTTTATAATCATTGGAGGAGTTTCTAATATCTATACAGTCTTTAATATATATCCCTATGTGTAGCATGCAGGGGTTGTCACAAGTCAGTATGTATTTAAATTTGCTTTTTGAGCTCATTGTGGTAAATGCTGGAATAAAATCTGATAGTGTATTTTTGCGTATATCGAAATATTAGGGACATACAAGCAAAAGGTGATATTCGTCCTCTCTGGACATACCGTATACACACGCTCTAAACGCATACTATCTGATCATCATTAAGACTCTTTCCTTTTCTCACCGCGGACAAGCTTTAAGACACTTCGAACCATTTTTCCAAACCAATAAACGCTCATCAGCTCAAACACGGTGTGCGTGCCGAGTGCACCAACGATGGTGAGCCAGTCGAACTTGAACATTCTACCCGAGAGGATCACGGGAAGGGTGTAGTACCAGTACAGAGGGATGGTGGCGATTCTGCACAGGAAGAACACCGTCACGAAGCAGAGGCCGTTGATGACGTAGGCTTGGGACGTTTTTTGCCCGAGTTCAAGCAGGACGACCCTAGAATTTATTTCAGCAAGAGATACATTTTCACCAAGATTAAGAATTTAGATCCGTAGCTTATTTCATACATTTCATATACATGTTATATTAGCATATACAAGTCATGGTAGTCTAATAGGGTCGACTTAGAGACCCTTCTTACATATTAGAACACGTTTACAACTAAGGGTTCTAACATGAAAATATATTATTTAGAACAGTACTGAATGTTTTGTGTGAAAATGAAAAAAAGTTCAGAAACTAGAAAGGTAACATTTGCAAAGCAAATGCATAATGTTTACCTTCGCATATGGTCTGCTCTGTTAATTCTTACTCAAACACATTCATATATATGATACAGGAGTCTAAATCCCTCCTGCTATAAAATTGCAACATGATGTAAACCAACACTAGTTACCATGGTAACAGTCTTGGTTCAGGTCATCGACCTTTTTGGATTGGAGAAGAAGAGGAAACGTAGCAAAAACAATATGTTTTCCATCGGTAATCATGATAAACATGACAAGACATACCTGATAGTTTGGAAGGGGTTGGATAGCTCCATCATAATTCCCAGGTTCATATGCCAGGGCATGGCCCCTACAAACTGAACAATAGATAAGAAAAATGACACCAAAGTTGTCATGATTTATCTTTACAAGAACACCATCCTAACCATGAAAGTTTGATAGTCATACAATAACTTGTTGTCCCAAGATAACCCAAAAGATCATCACTTTCATGAACTCTCTCACCACTGCCTGGGACCCGGTGATCAGGCTGACCAGATGATGAACAAGTATGTCCACTCCAAACACCTGCTGTTCCAGCGTCAGGACAAGTTCTGTGAAAGGGAACGCGTTGTTACTTTCCATGTTGTTCATTTGTAGTGCGGGGTCGTGTGGCGTAACGGCAGAGCATTGGGCTCAGAACCAAGAGGTCCCGGGTTCGAATCCTGCCATGTCATCAACCTTGTGCCTTTGGAAAATGCACTTAACACGACTCCGCTCATGTGTAGATGAGTATGCCAGAATGATTATTATCGTGATCGTGGCATTAAAAGAAAAAAACCAAACCAAAACCATTTATCGATATGCAATCCACGAAACGTCACGTGTTAGCATAGCGTCCAAATTCAAAGTCAACATGAAAAAAGTAGCACACGTGTAACTAGATCATACGAACCAGCCAAAATTCGTCCGAGCCAGATTCCTCCTAACTGGCGAACAATTAAGTTTGGTCTGCAAAGAAAGAAGAACACTTTAAACGTACTGCGGCACCAGTAAAACATTTTTAAGTATATATATATCCTTTTTTGGGCCATATCATTTTCAAACTGATATAAGACCAAGTTCATCTGTATTGCTAGTTAAATGTTTCAAGGTAAAATATTTTCTTCTCACCTACAGATGTCGACTAGTCACTCTGGTCTTCCTCAGTAGACTGACCCAGTCAGGCTTGTCACGTGGCCTCTCTGATCCAGTGTTGACATCACACTTCAGACTACGTGACATGTCTCACTGGGTCAGTCTATTGAGGTAGACCAGAGTGACTGGTCGAATGCTCTTTGTGAGAACATTTACCTTTTGTGTTGTGTTGTGTTGTGTTGTGTTGTGTTGGAACAAAAGTTTTTTTCCTTGAAACAACTTAGGTACATCGATATCGCTGGAGATGACGGATGCCCAAGTGTGTGGGTCTCAGATTCGCAACCTGTTATCCACCTTAAACAAATCCACGCGAAGACCACCGTGTCAACTGTAACCCTTATTCAGGTGTAGGGATCGACACGATAATCCTACTCGGAAAATATGTATCTGTGTATCTGTACATCTGTGAATCTGTATTTGTGCATGAATATGTATCTGTACATGAATCTGTATCTGTACATGGATATGAATCTGATTGCAAATAAAGATCTCGAGTGATCTCGATAGATATGAGTAGACATCGTTGGTTATTACACTTACTCGTATCTATGCGGTGAGACGTCAGGCCGGAAGAATAAGATGTACAAGGAGAGGGTGTTCTCTACAAGTGTGACCAGTATGGAGGCAGGGCTGGAGAGAAAAAACAGACCACAGGCATATAAACCATAGCAATAGTACAGAATAACTGTAACTCCTAACATCAACGAAGTTATATAGACCTTGATTATGTATCCCAACTTGATTGATCATGCACCAGTGATGAGTAGCAGCAAAATATATTTGCTTACTTCAAAAGTCAACATCAGTCCTAGTCTTTTCCCTGAATTACCTGATTATATTGCTAAATAGACATTATATGACTAATGAATGAGAAACTAGTCTGCGATCTCACACAATCGGAACATAATGCTAACCTTCACAACAAACGTATTTAAAGGCTTCTCAGATACACTGACACAGTTTTTGTAAAACGCGACGATAATAACTACAATGTTTTGAAGTAAAGAACCTAGTTCAGTTTTCAATGCAATATTATCGTGACCTTGAAAATGTAATGTCTCTACTAGAGAGGGAGGGGGAGAGAGAAAGAGAGAGGGAGAGAGAGGGAGAGAGAGGGAGAGAGGGAGAAGAAGAGAGGGGGAGAGAGAGGGGGAGAGANAGGGGGANAGGGAGAGAGAGAGAGGGGGAGAGAGGGGAGAAAGAGGAGAGAGAGAGGAAGAGAGAGAGGAGAGAGAGAGGAGG
>NW_017802713.1:2397928-2433590 GCF_001625305.1 Branchiostoma belcheri
GGGGGAGGAAGAGAGGAGAGGAGAGAGAGAAAGGGGAGAGAGAGATGTGAAATTCTTACTACAAGTGGAGTTTTTGTTGCGTGCTCGGTTTGGCTGTCCTATAGGACCGGAAGTGACGCAACACCGCCGGAGAGAACACTCTGGAGAGAACCAGTTCTGTCAGGAAGGTGACTAGAACGATGACGTAAGGAGACATGTCCGCAGGCAAGGTCATCTCTGGTCTTCTTCTCCTTCAGAACTACTGAACACAGAACACTTTTAGTGAATTTGGCGAAACGGATGAAAGGAATATAATGATAATAATGACAATGATAAATTGTTTATTGGTCAATCATTACCCGTGCAATCACAGCCTTTTATAATCACTGAGCTGATGCAGAGTTTACAATCACATAATACACATGATACATATAACATGTTTACTCCACACACTTTTGTGGAACTGTCACAAGGGTCTGTGCGGTTGCCATTCGGTGCCACAATTGCAAGGTGACCTCAATACGGCTATCCCCAGCTAGGTACACCTGGGTGCCTTTCCCAAGGGCACAACGTCGGGGATGTTTAAACTATGAAAGAGACAGTTTTCAGGAAACGTGAATCGTAAAAAAGGGACACTACAATTATTTTAAACAAACAACCTTGATAACCTTGCATATCTAAAAGCCGTGCCCTATTTACTGACTGTCTGTTATTCCGTTTTTTCCTGCCAATTAAGAACCATTACGTTCCACTTTTCCTCAATTAAGACTGATTTAATGATTCTCTGATTCCCTTGAAATTTAACCACAACTTATCTTTCACTGTATATACATGTAGTGAGATTATATCACTTGTTTTACATTTGTTTGTGCATCAAACCCACGCATAAGTCACAAGTAGTGTGTGACAACATGCAATGTATATATATAGGACCAACTTGAAGTGGTTTTGCTCATGTTAGTTACTTATAGGGCCTGAATTTTCCTGTCCTGAATAGCAAAGAGTATTCATGTACGTATACTAAGAAATAGATATTCAAACATGCACAGTAGTAACAACGTTGACCTACCTTGGTACCTGTCAGCTTTGAGTAAGAAAATGTCGCACCTTCAAACTTCGCAACAACACCGACCTAGCACCAGTCTCGTTAGCTTTGGTTAAAAGATTGAAGTAGGTGTACCTAAAATACAAGCTCAAAATGCAATGTATATGGTTGTACATGTGACGTGACTTACTTCAACCGTGCTCTTGTATAAGCGCTGAAGCCTCGTCAGTTTGTTGTTTGTCGTAAATCAACCTTTAACCTGTTCAAATCCCTAAAACCAGTTGGACAGGTATCACAAATGCTCTATAATATTTAGGTACCTCGGGGCATATCGTATTAGCTACCACTTCGACCCGGGTTGAAAATTGACATACTAGTAACTCGGCAATGCAAATTTTAAAATGTCTCAACTTTGCAGGGAAGTAAGTAAAAGTAATGTTGTTATATCTTTATTAAAATGATAATGCCATTTTATTATGTCATTTACTGGTAATGCACGAATACTGAAAACACAACGATAAAGGTAGAATTAGAAGGAAGATAGGCTGATGAGTGGTTGACAAATGTGTCCCATCCGGGGCGACTCTCTTGGAAATCGCGGCGATTGGAACCGGCACACAACGGGCACTTTCCACCTCTCTTATGCTTATGTCACATTTGAAACGGCGCCCGTTCGGCATGTCCTCGGTGTAGACGCCGGCCGGCGTCATGACGCCGAGCGTGCGCCGACTGCCAGGGTCACAATTAAATGTTCCTTTACGGCTCCCTGTCGGGGCCTGGTTGTGCTCCGGTCGGCGTTGAGGCGCCTTGTAATTAATATTCATAAACTTTTGGTCCCCTTGGCGGCTTGTTTCTGTCAGGGACCCATCCGGTGCCCGGTCAGTCTCCCGTCTTGACCCGTGCGGCGTGTGGTAGGGTGCCGACCGGCTCTTACAGTTCGGCCGGGCAGCTGCCAGGTCCCTGGCGGGGTCCAGGGGGATCCCGACCGGCTCCTGTCGTGTACGGACACTGATGACGGAGCTTTGTCGCGAACATCACTGATGTTTCACGACCTCCTACAACGTGTAGGCCCATCCATCGAGAAAAGTCCAGAGCAAGTGCTTTTTTTGTGAATGCCTTCTACTTCTTGACACATTTCAATGTATCCATAATGATTTATGATAACAGAAAATTTAGATATTACAGTCCAGTCTGTATGTAACACTTCTGTTTTATCCTATGCAGTGCTAAACAGCCCTTGTCAGCAGGCCTAAAACTCGCCATTACCCCACGCTTCCTGGCGACCGGGAACAGCTACCGATCCCTGGAGTTTGCCTTCAGGGTAGCCCACATGGAACACAATATCACTGTTAATTCCTGAAGTACATGTATGCCGGGCTATCGTCTCGGCTGTTTTCCGGCTTGCCCTTCGGCATTCCGACACACAAGTGCACGGTGTAACACACGCGTGTTGAACTGTCCGACGTAGTCTGAACAAGGAGTTTACATATGTCCCATAGTATAGCGTTTCGTAGCATTTGTATGTAGAATTTTAACATTCCTGGCAAGTAACTTAGTATACACTGTTTAGTAGCCATAGAACATGTTTAGTATAATTAGGTACAACTGCTCACTGTACCCTTCATGTGTATAGTCTAGCGTAATGTAGAATGTACATGTAGAGTCGAAATATTCTCTAGCCAGTAGCTATTTATAATACTCTGTCAGATACAATGTCCGTTGACCATATATATAGCATTATGTTAGACACATACCAACTAGTAATCTTATTATTTGCCATACATTGTACCCGTGACAATCGTTGTGCAATAAACTTTGACTTGACTTGACTATAACCCCATTTTCCTTACCACCTTATGCACTTATCAGCACATGTGACGTCATAATCTTAGGCAGGTGCCTGTTCGGCCGCCCGACGGGTTTCGGGCAGTGAGGTTATGGCGTCGCTTCGGCGTATTTTGCCGAACGGGGCCCGAAGTGTTTTTAACTCTGAGTTAAAATCGATTCGGCGACCGCGCGGGGCCAAAAATAGGCCGGCAGCCGTCGGGAAGCCCGCCGGTCTCCGTCCAGGTCCCGTTCGGTAGTGCCAAAAAACACGCCGAACACGCGCCGAGCGGGCCCCTTTCTTGAATTGTGACCTAAGCATAAGGGAATGAATGGACAGGCCTGTTGTTCTTCGTGTTCAGCCTGTTTTCTTAATATGACCCTGAAAGGACTTTTTAACTGCAAAAGTCCGAGTCAACTGCATGGGCGAAATCTGTCCACTGTGTCCACCCAGCTGACCGACTGTGGAACGACCCACCAAGCCGAGACCAAACTACAGATCTAGAGCACAGAAGGTGTCACTTTTCTCATCAGTGGTTCGCGAACCAACACCACACAGACGAAGTTGTTAATGACGGAAGCAAACATAAAGCATTGCCACAATGACAACAGCTCAGTAAGGATACCGACAAGTGATTCACCGGTAACGACAAATGCATCTACAACTGGTACAACTTTGCACGGGAAAGAGGAGAATAGTCACAAATACATCGCTATTTTCATTCTTGAAAAGTGTATAAGCGTGGCTTTTATTATCTGCCTCGTAAGACTCATGATAAAGAAAAAGTTGTGCTATAATTCCCGAGAAGATGCTGGCATTGGTGCAGATCGCCATGCCATCCACTTACATCAGATCGTGCCACCGATAGAAAACAATGTGTGCAACGCAACTGTTGCAGAAGGTTCGAACCCCAGACAACCTGTCGCACATCAGATTGCATTGCCGATTGAGAACACCGTGAACCAGTGCACCTCTACACAAGGCATGGATGATGAAGATTCGGTTCCCCCGGGTGAAAACCAGAGTACACCATCACCAGAAAACTCCGAAAACCACTCTTCCGTAGAGCTGTATCACGAAACTGTGGCCGTCTCGGGACAGTGTGTGGAAGTTGACCGTACACAAACTGCAGCATCTACCATATATACGTGTACGGAACCAACAATGAGCTCTACAAACTACATATACAACACTTCTGCAGAAGTTGTGAATCACGGACATCATGATGATAATGAGAATATAATATTGGAGTAGGCAGTTGAAAAGCAGCTGTTTTATCATTCAGTTCGTGGATTTGCTCAAGTTCAATGTTTAGTTGATCGTCTGGCTTGGTTTACTTAGTATGCTTTCATTTACTTTTGTTACACATCTTAGTATCTTGGTTTAGTATCCTGGTTCAATTTGTACAAATATCTACTTGATTTATGTACTAAAGTAAACTTGTACATTAGATGGCATTTAATGAAATTCTTGTCCAATTCATCATAACATCTTGACTTTTGTTCTTTAAGATACTTGATTATTAGTGGAATGGAAAAATAAACAGAAAAAAATAAAATTTGCACAGTCGCGGCAATTTCCAGTGTCTTTGTCATTTATGTTGATCATCAGTTCAATCTAGAGAAATTGATCGAATTGATTTCAGAAAAGACAAATATTACTTAGGTAGGCTTTAAATAGAAAGAGGGGAAATCTCTGTTTTATCTGTGTCTGTGCCCAGAGGCAGGGTTTCTTTTTTTAAAATTTCAGCTTTCATACCAATAGAATGTCATGATCAGTTGACGCCAGTCATACTCTCACGTTTTGTTATCAGAAAACCAATCTACAAACACCATGTTTTTCTCACTTCGAGACGAATTGGTCTGGGAGTTGAAATGTCAAACACAATTTGTAAAAGAAGAGAAGGGAAATAACTTTTTCCCGGCTTTACTCCATATGCATGTGAATGGACACAATCTATGATAAAGTCATTAAATGCGATTCTTGTCTAATTCATTATAGCAACTGGACCTTTGCTCTAGGATATCTGATTAGTAGTTGAATGGAAATATCAACAGCAAAAAAAAAAAAAAAATACTTTACAGATGCTGCAATTACCAAAGTCTTTGTCTTTTATGCTGATCAGATCAAAATAAAGAAAATGACCGAGTTGATGTTAGAAAAGAGACATAGTATTTGGGTAAGGTTTTTAGTAGGAACATTGGGTGCATTTGCGATTTATCTGACAGTGTGTCTGAGTCCCGAAGCAGTGTCACTTTTTCAATTTCAGCTTTCATGCCAATAGAATGTCAGTTGACGCCATGTCATACTCTCACGTAACGTTATCAGAGAACCAATCTACAAACACAATGTTTTTCTCACTTCAAAACAAAATAGTCTGGGAGTTTTAAAATGTCAGACAATGTTTGTAGAAGAAGAACGAGAAAATGGAAATTACTTCTTTGCCTGTGCTTTACTTAATATACATATATTTTTGTGAACCCGTATGTGGTTCGTTGTTCATGTTGCCATGACAACAGACGATAGCATATGTATGTATTCTGATGTTCACGGTTTTGATTTAAGTAGAAGACATTAGACTTTTCACAACAGTTTCTTGTTCTGTTCAATGCATGCGATCCATCTGGACAGCGAAGTACGGTACCTGTTTTACTAGCATGATACGTAGGTAAACGTTGGCTTGTTTTGCTTTCACAGAGAGATCACGGCTATTAGGAACTGTTCCAATGCTACAGTTATGATAACATTATAGGGATTTATTGTAAGTAAATGTGAGCAAATTTTAATGTTTATTAGGTTGTAGGCTTCGTTGGCAAACGATAAAAACACAGGCACTTAGTGCTTTGCCAAACAAAAGAGACATGAAATTAAGTGCAGTGTCTTTGCTCGTTACCTTGGGATTTCTGTGGACAGGATGCTTTTGTTTACCGGATAAATGTAAAGTAAAGAAGTATTTTTCTATCACTAAGGTTGACTGTAATAACCTAGGTCTCGTGGCGGTGCCTGTCGATATACCGTCCAATGCTGCACGGTTTGATATCGCGCACAACAACATCAGAAACGTTACGTACCTGCCGCCACTGCCGAAACTGATAACACTGGACCTTCGCAATAATTCCATTGAAACTGTATCCTGGATGGCTCTAACTTTGCCAGCTTTAAACATACTTTTACTACAAGGGAACCAACTGAAGTATGTAAAGATCGGCGTCGTGCTTGCGCATCTCCCGAAGCTGGTTTATATAAATCTAAGTATGAACAAACTTGTATCATTCTCTCAATACGAACTGGAATGGCCACCGTTGTTCACAGTAGCAATTTCCAAAAACCCCTTTCACTGTGACTGTGACCTGTCCTGGCTGATTATCAAGATGACGTGTTTAAAAGCCTGTAAGGGGGACCAACGAAAGGAGTGTTGTTCTTCATGTTCAGCCTGTTTTCTTCATATGCCTCGCAACGGAATGTTTTACTGCTCAAGTCCGACTCAGCTGCGAGGGCGCCATTTGTCCACTGTGTCCACCGAGCTGACGCACTGTGGAACGACCCACATCAACGGTTCGGGAACCTGTGCCACACAGACGCACTGGTTGTTCATGACGAAATCAAACATAAAGCATTCCTACGAGAACGACAGCTCAGTAACGATACCAAAGAGTGAATCACCGGTAACGACCAGTGCTTCTACAACTGGTAAATCTTCTAACACGAAAGAGGAAAATAGTCACAAATACATCACTATTACTGTGATTGTAACGTGCCTGACCGTTGCCTTTCTCGCCTGCTCTGTACTGCTCACGATAAAGAAAAGGCTGTGCTGCAAGTGGCACAATCGCCGAGAAGCTGCAGGCATTGGAGCAGATCGCCATGCCATCCAATCACATCAGATCGTGCCACCGATAGAAAACAATGTGTGCAACGAAACTGTTGCAGAAGGTTCGAACCCCAGACAGCCAGTTGCACATCAGATTGCATTACCGATTGAGAACACCGTGAACCAGCTGCAGTGCACCTCTACACAAGGCATGGATGATGAAGATTCGGTTCCCCCGGGTGAAAACCAGAGTACACCATCACCAGAAAACTCCGAAAACCACTCTGCCGTAGAGCTGTATCACGAAACTGTGGCCGTCTCGGGACAGTGTGTGGAAGTTGACCGTACACAAACTGCAGCATCTACCATATATACGTGTACGGAACCGACAGCAAGCTCTACAAACTACATGTACAACACTTCTGCAGAAGTTGTGAATCACGGACATCGTGATGGTAATGAGAATAATGAACAAATGGAGTAGGCAGTTGAAAGCACCTGTTTTATCATTCAGTTCGTGGATTTGCTCAAGTTCATTCTTTAGTTGATCGTCTGGCTTGGTTTACTTAGAATGCTTTCATTACCTTCGCCAAGAAGGTTATGTTTTCAGGGGCGTTCGTGTATGTGTGTGTGTGTGTGTGTGTCTGTCTGTCTGTCTGTCTGTCAACACGATAACTTGAGAAGGACTTAATGGATTGTCTTGATACTTGGTAGATGGGTAGGTCTTGATGAGACCTCAAAATGATTAGATTTTGGACCCCCTAGCGGCTTGTTATGGTACTGCAGCTGAACTTCCGGTTTTGATATCTCAAGATCCAGACATGCTATGGTGATGAAATTTGGATGGTAGGTAGCTCTTGTGCTGGGGAAGAAGTGACGTGAGTTTGGGCCCCCTAGTTGCTTGCTCTAGAACTGCAGGGGGGTTTAAAGGACAAATGTTTAAAAGAGGATAACTCAAGAACCGATTGATGGATCATCGTGATTTTTGGTATTTAGGTAGCTTAAGTGATGCTTGACATATTGATATTACAATTATGCGAATATTGATGTAATTTGCATAATTAATGAGGAAATTCTATAAATCAGCTGCATTCCATGATAGGAAGTTCAAGCTTGTAACATATGTTATTAAGAACGAGAAAAACACAGGCAAATATTGATTATGCAAATGAAGACTTAATTTGCATAATTAATGAGAAAATGTTATAATTGCGTAGTGGTAACTGCCTGGAATTTCATACTTGGGGTGTTTGAAAGTTAAGTGAAGGTGAACATAATTAAACATAACTTATTCAAATAAGGACCACATTTGCATAATTTATGAGAAAATGGCATTCTTTGTTAAGATAAGACTGTCTTTTGGTGGAGAATATGATCAACAGACTGATGTAATTCATGCAATTGAGGATCCTATTTGCATAATCAAGGTGATTAGTATATTTCTTATTCATAAAGGCTAACATCATTTGGCGAAGGTATGAGATCGTGGAACTCTAGTTTACTTTTGTTACACATTTTAGTATCTTGGTTCAATTTGTACAAATATCTACTTGATTCATGTACTAAAGTAAACTTGTACATTAGATGGCATTGAATGAAATTCTTGTGCACTTCTTTTTAACATCTTGACTTTTGTTCTTTAAGATATCTGATTATTAGTGGAATGGAAAAATAAACAGAAAAAATAAACTTTGCATAGTTGCGGCAATTTCAGTGTCTGTCATTTATGTTGATCATCAGTTCAATCTAGAGAAATTGATCGAATTGATTTCAGAAAAGACAAATATTACTTAGGTAGGCTTTAAGTAGAAAGAGGGGAAATTTCTGTTTTATCTGTGTCTGTGCCCAGAGGCAGGGTTTCTTTTTTAAATTTAGGCTTTTATACCAATAGAATGTCAGTTGAGGCCATGTCATACTCTCACGTTTCGTTATCAGAGAACCAATCTACAAACACCATGTTTTTCTCACTTCGAGACGAATTGGTCTGGGACTTGAAATGTCAGACACAATTTGTAAAAGAAGAGAAGGGAAATAACTTTTTGTCTGGCTTTACTCTATATGCATGTGAATGGACACAATCTATGATAGACATTAAATGCGATTCTTGTCTAATTCATTATAGTAACTGGACCTTTGCTCTAAGGATATCTGATTAGTAGTTGAATGGAAATATTAACAGCAAAAAATACTTTACAGATGTTGCAATTACCAAAGTCTTCGTCTTTTATGTTGATCAGATCAAAATAAAGAAAATGACTGAGTTGATGTTAGAAAAGAGACATCGATAGCATTTGGGTAAGGTTTTTAGTAAGAACATTGGGTGAATTTGCGTTTTATCTGACAGTGTGTCTGAGTCCCGAAGCAGTATCACTTTTTCAATTTCAGCTTTTATACCAATAGAATGTCAGTTGACGCCATGTCATACTCTCACGTAACGTTATCAGAGAACCAATCTACAAACACCATGTTTTTCTCACTTAAAAACAAAATGGTCTGGGAGTTTTAAAATGTCAGACAATGTTTCTAGAAGAACAGAGAAAATGGAAATAACTTCTTTGCCTGTGCTTTACTTAATATACATATACTTTTGTGAACCCGTTTGTGGTTCGTTGTTCATGTTGCCATGACAACAGACGATAGCATATGTATGTATTCTGATGTTCACGGTTTTGCTTTAAGTAGAAGACATTAGACTTTTCACAACAGTTTCTTGTTCTGTTCAATGCATGCGATCCATCTGGACAGCGAAGTACAGTACCTGTTTTACTAGCATGATACGTAGGTAAACGTTGTCTTGTTTTGCTTTCACAGAGAGATCACGGCTATTAGGAACTGTTCCAATGCTACAGTTATGATAACATTATAGGGATTTATTGTAAGTAAATGTGAGCAAATTTTAATGTTTATTAGGTTGTAGGCTTCGTTGGCAAACGATAAAAACACAGGCACTAAGTGCTTTGCCAAACAAAAGAGACATGAAATTAAGTGCAGTGACTTTGCTCGTTACCCTGGGATTTCTGTGGACAGGATGCTTTTGTTTACCGGATAAATGTAAAGTAAAGAAGTATTTTTCTATCACTAAGGTTGACTGTAATAAGCTAGGTCTCGTGGCGGTGCCTGTCGATATACCGTCCGACGCTGGGCGGTTTTATATCGCGCACAACAACATCAGAAACGTTACGTACCTGCCGCCACTGCCGAAACTGATAACACTGGACCTTCGCAATAATTCCATTGAAACTGTATCCTGGATGGCTCTAACTTTGCCAGCTTTAAACTTACTTCTTCTACAAGGGAACCAACTGAAGTATGTAAAGATCGACGTCGTGCTTGCGCATCTCCCGAAGCTGATTTATATAAATCTAAGTATGAACAAACTTGTATCATTCTCTCAATACGAACTGGAATGGCCACCGATGTTCACAGTAGCAATTTCCAACAACCCATTTCACTGTGACTGTGAGCTGTCCTGGCTGATTATCAAGATGACGTGTTTAAAAGCCTGTAAGGGGGACCAACGAAAGGACCGTTGTTCTTCATGTTCAGCCTGCTTTCTTCATATGCCTCGCAACGGAATGTTTAACTGCTCAAGTCCGAGTCAGCTGCGTGGGCGCCATTTGTCCACTGTGTCCGCCGAGCTGACGCACTGTGGAACGACCCACATCAATGGTTCGGGAACCTGTGCCACACAGACGCACTGGTTGTTCATGACGAAATCAAACATAAAGCATTCCTACGAGAACGACAGCTCAGTAACGATACCAAAGAGTGAATCACTGGTAACGACCAGTGCTTCTACAACTGGTAAATCTTCTAACACGAAAGAGGAAAATAGTCACAAATACATCACTGTGATTGTAGCGTGCCTGACCGTTGCCTTTCTCGCCTGCTCTGTACTGCTCACGATAAAGAAAAGGCTGTGCTGCAAGTGGCACAATCGCCGAGAAGCTGCAGGCATTGGAGCAGATCGCCATGCCATCAACTCACATCAGATCGTGCCACCGATAGAAAGCAATGTGTGCAACGAAACTGTTGTTGCAGAAGGTTCGAATCCCAGACAGCCAGTTGCACATCAGATTGCATTACCGATTGAGAACACCGTGAACCAGTGCACCTCTACACAAGGCATGGATGATGAAGATTCGGTTCCCCCGGGTGAAAACCAGAGTACACCATCACCAGAAACCAACACCATCACTATGACCGTCTCGGAACAGTGTGTGGAAGTTGACCGTACACAAACTGCAGCATCTACCATATATACATGTACGAAACCAACAATGAGCTCTACAAACTACATGTACAACACTTCTGCAGAAGTTGTGAATCACGGACATATAGAATAATTGGAGTAGGCAGTTGAAAGCACCTGTTTTATCATTCAGTTCGTGGATTTGCTCAAGTTCAATGTTTAGTTGATGACCTGGCCTCGTTTACATAGTATGATTTCATGGGTGTCACCAAAGGAGCCATCGCGTTTCTGAAGTGAAACTGCCGGTAAGGTTTTCCTGATGAAAGAAGACAGTACAAGACATATCTTTAGTATTTACATGCATGAACCAAATTTTTAAGACTTTCCAAAACAATATTATCCCATTATTTTACTCACATTTTTACTTGACCTTACCCAAAATACACAAAAGAATGTACTAGGTATGTTTGTAAGAAAACATATTTGTTCAAATGAAAATTCAATACATAATTAAGTGAAAACTAATTCTTCGCGGCTGTTTTCAGTTCAAACATGACTGGAAACACACAAAAGACTTCCAGTCAAAAATGAATATTCTACAGCGTTGAGGGGTTTGGAAGCAGACGCGTTGTCATACTTTCAGGTACTGTAATCAACCAACCCATCAGCCCCTCACGTCGGGTGAGTATGTCTACCTGGCGCACATGTCTAGCCCGTATGTTGTTTCGTTACGTATGCATGGATGCCACGTCACTGCCTTTGCTTAAAATAGAAGACAGTCAAATCAACGGTCTCATATTAGCTTCTTCTCCAGCACGATTCACCGGGACAGGAAAGTACATTATTTTGCTGTTTCACTGAAATAATACCCATCGATCAAAAACTTTGTATTTCTGTTTAGTACTGTCTTAATATTAAGTACATAAATCAGGAAGCCACAAGGTGTGCTGTCCTAATGCTAAAATTATAATAATATTTAATGTCTATCATCAGCCTGTAGGCTTTGTTTTCAAACGCTGAAGACCGTAGGGGTGAAACGCTTTGAAATTCAAAGTCTGCCAAAGGAAACACAAAACCATGAAAGTAAGTACACGGTCTTTTCTCGTTACGCTGGGACTTCTGTGTACAGGATGTTTTTGTTTACCGGATAAATGTAAAGTAAGGGAGGATATTTACCTCTCTACGGTGTTAGTTGACTGTAATAACCTAGGTCTCGTGGCGGTGCCTGGCGATATACCGCCCAACGCTGCACAGTTTGATATCGCGTTCAACAAATTAAGAAACGTTACGTACCTGCCGCCACTGTCACAACTAAGAACACTGGACCTGAGCTATAATTCTATTGAAAGTGTATCCTGGATGTCTCTGCAGACTTTGCCAGCTTTAAGATATCTTGAGATACAAGGGAACCAACTGAAGTACGTACAGCTCGACATTGTCATTGCAAACCTCCCAAAGCTGGAATATGTAAATCTAAGTATGAACAAACTTGCATCATTCTCTCAGTACGCTCTGGGAAGGCCACAGGTGATCGAATTAGTAATCAACAATAACCCCTTTCACTGTGACTGTCACCTGTCCTGGCTGATCACGAAGATGGCGTGTTTACAAGCCTGTAAGGGAAAAGACAGACAGGCTTGTTGTTCTTCATGTTCAGTCTGTTTTATTCGTAATAGAAGTCCACACGCACGTTATAACTGCTTAAGTCCGAGTCAACTGCGAGGGCGCCATTTGGCCACTGTGTCCACCCAGCTGAGGGACTGTGGAACGACCCAACAAGCCGAGACCAAACCACAGAGCACAGAAGATGGCACTTTTCTCATCAACGGTTCGGGAACCAACACCACACAGGGCCCATCATTGGAGAAAGAACCGTACACGAACCATAGCTCAGCAAGGGTGTCAACAATTACTACACCTACCATTGCTTCAAAATCTGTAAAGTCTATGAGTAGGCACGAAGAAAAGAATAACCAATACATTGTTGTTTTCATTATTGAAAAATGTATGACAGTAGTTTTTATTTCATGCCTCGTCCGGCTCATAGTGAGGAAAAATTTGTGTTGTAATCGCCGGGAAAATACTAACAAGGACGCAGATCACCACTCTTCTATTAACTTAAATCAGATCGTGCCACCGATAGAAAACATTTCATACTGCAAAACTGTTGCAGGAGGTTCAAACCCCAGACAACCAGTTGCACATAGAATTACACCTACGTCACCGATAGTGAACTCAGCGAACCAGTGCACATCTAACCAAGGTTTGGATGGCAGGTCTTTGGTTTCCCCGGGTGAAAACCAGAGTACAACATCACTAGAAAACTCGGAAAACTCCAACATGACCGTTTCGCACAACACAGAGTGCAATGCGGAACATATTAACCATCCAAGAAATGCAGCATGTATCCTGTATAAAGGTATGGTTCCAATAATAAGCTCTACATGCTCCATGTACAACATTTCAGAAGGCCAATGAGTCGCGAAAACACAACCTTTGTGATAATGACAATAGAGAATATAGTAGGCTGCAGTTGTAAGGCCACACCAAGTAAATTTTATGGATGACGTCCTTTGGAGACTCTAAATCTAATGCGAGAGGGCGAAAAAAACAAGAAGGGCCCTAAAAACAAGATGCCTAGATTAGAAATATACTAAGAGACGACAAATGTTAGGACACAAATTGAATGAGGTGACACAGTGTAACAAGCAAGAAAACTTTTATTCATCATCAAAACAGCGATAAGTCAGGTGGAACAGCAGTTGTCGTCCTGTCCTGTTTTCGCGTTACGGGTTTCACGTCAATCTGACGATTTGCAGCACTGTCATGACTCTTTGGTCATAGTTACAGGAAGCGGAATTTCTTGTTTGTTTTTTTCTAGGAACAGGCCAAAATCAATGCGCGCGCGGACGTCATCCATAAAATTTACTTGGTGTGGCCTAAGCTACAATGTCATCATTCAGCCCTTGTGTTTCTTAGAATTAATTCTTTAGTTGATCCTCTGGCATTATTTAATGTAACAACAGGACATTTAGTTTTGTTGGAATAATCTGATATTGTTTCATATTGTTTCAACCGGACAGTGAGTGAGTGAGTGAGAAACACTGATATTTTGAAAGACTTTACCTAAATACCACATTGCAGATTTACAGAGCCTGAATTGAGTGGGTACTTACATTCAATCTTTTACGTAGGGCCACACCAAGTAAATTTTATGGATGACGTCCTTTGGAGACTCTAAATCTAATGCGAGAGGGCGAAAAAAACAAGAAGGGCCCTAAAAACAAGATGCCTAGATTAGAAATATACTAAGAGACGACAAATGTTAGGACACAAATTGAATGAGGTGACACAGTGTAACAAGCAAGAAGTCATTTATTCATCATCAAAACAGCAATAAATCAGGTGGAACAGCAGTTGTCGTCCTGTCCTGTTCTCGCGTTACGGGTTTCAGGTCAATCTGACAATTTGCGGCACTGTCGTGACTCTTTGGACATAGTTACAGGAAGTGGAATTTCTTGTTTTTTTTCTAGGAACAGGCCAAAATCAATGCGCGTCATCCATAAAATTTACTTGGTGTGGCCTAGCCAGTAAAAACTTAACTGTCCATAGAAACTTTAGTAATACATTTTATCTGTACCAAAAGAAGCATTTTCAAATTATCGTTGGTTACTTCCTATTGATAATAGGTTCTTGATATTAACTTTTCCTCTTATTCTTTTATTCTTGTTATATTAACACATTTTCTAGTGCATAATTGTGAGGATGGTGTACAAACTGTAATTGTACACTTGATGAGATTGGAATAATTGGAGGTAATTATTGTTGGTTACTTTCTATTGATGATAGGTTGATATTAACTTTTTCTCTTATTCTTTTATTCCTCTTATATTAGCACATTTTCCAGTGCATTATTGTGACGATGGTGTAAAAAATATAATTGTACACTTGATGAGATTTGATGTGATTCTTTACTGTAAGATTGTAACAACTGCACGTTTGATCTTTTGATTATTAATGAAATGTAAACATCAACATTTTGAAGGAATAAATTTTGCACAGCACTTGAAATGTTAAGTGTTTGTCTTTTCTGTCGTTCAGAATGTAGCATATCCTATGAGTGAAAATATTACAATTGATATCAGGAAAGAAACAAAGTATTTTGGTAGATTCTCAAGGGGGTGGCATATCCGATTGTCTGTGCCCAGATATAGGATTCCTTTTTTTTTTCAATTTCAGCTTTCATAACAATCGTAGCCTCAAGTTATGTAGGGCCACACCAAATAAATTTTATGGATGACGTCCTTTGGAGACCCTAAATCTAATGCGAGAGGGCGAAAAAAAAACAAGAAGGGCCCTAAAAAATAAGAGGCCTAGATCAGAAAAATATTAAGAGACGACAAATGTTAGGACACAAATTGAATGAAGTGACACAGTGTAACAAGCAAGAAGTCTTTTATTCATCACCAAAACAGCAATAAATCAGGTGGAACAGCAGTTGTCGTCCTGTCCTGTTTCCGCGTTACAGGTTTCACGTCAATCTGACGATTTGCGGCACTGTCCTGACTCTTTGGTCATAATTATAGGAAGCGGAATTTCTTTTTCTTGGTGTGGCCTAGTCAGAGAACCAATCTACAATCCACACGTTTCATTTTCTCCAAGACGAATTGGTCTGCACGGAATGGGAGCATCGGAGACAATTTCTAGAAGAAGAGTAGAGAAAGCTACATATTAATGTGCGTGCTTTGCTTCATATGCGCATATCTTTTTGCAGCTCCAATACTAACAATACATGTATAATACTATAACAGAGGAAAGCAAACGTTCGCCGTTTCCCCCTAAATTTTACATCTGAAACTAAATTTCACGCACCAGGTGATACTATTGAGTTTAATTGAGAATATCCTTGTAACAATACACAAAGAACACAAAAACTAGAAGTAGATAATTTACCTTTAGTATAGTACTGTGGCGAATGTAGCCGGCAGCCATTTTCCTTGTCCTTGGTGCTGAATCGCCTTCATGTAAATTAACCACGCTATTTTACCAATTTACCGCCGTCCTAAAGAGTTTAACACCTTACCAAGGCTTCCTTTTTGCGACTTTATGTTTTTCCAGTTTGCTACCGATTTAATTATCGTCACCTTGACCAAAACAATGCTCAGAAAACCCCGTAGTTTTACGTGTGAAATTCGGCCAAACAATAACAAAGTTAACTATGCTAGTGTTCTGCTGCCCTCTTCTTGTTCTGACTCCCTTGTGCGGACACCAAAAAGTAGGTGATCAACAGAGCCCGAGTTACCAGTAAGTACTGTATTTTACATGACCAGTTTTCAACTCTGGGTGGAAACGTTGTAGAGCTATATTTTGAAGTGAGAGCTAGACAATTTTACGGTGCGAACCGGGTTCTTGGTGGACGTTGCCGTATATATATGGGGGAGGGGGGTGTTTCAGTTGTCATAGCGACGCTCTGTAAACGTTCGAAGCGTTGCGAAGAACGTCAAAATTCTTGGAGGTCTGTGTAAGAGTTACAGGAACCCAAAATACTTATCAGAAGTCTGAAATGTTTGATTTCTTGTTTGTGACAATATGTTTTTCTCTGTTGATGTAGGCACTTCACTTGGAAGGTCCTTTCGTGCCTTGTCATGATCAGAGAGCCGAGAGTTTGTCAATTGGCATCATAAAATTGATTTTTTTCTACATCGTCAAATGGTTATCCCAGGGAGGCTGACAATTTAAGGTGTAATATCTTTTGTCTTCGTTATCCTCCGTGTCCATTTTGATACCCTTATGTGTCCTGAACAACAGTTTATTGATTCAATTAATGGTAATGATAATGTTTGCTATCATTCACATTGTCACATTGCCATATTTCTAATTGGTAGACTCAATTGAAATAGTTTAATGGTCCTCATAGCACAACCTTTCTTATTATTACTGTAAAGTTGTAATTTCTCTCTAGTACGTTGTACTCTGTACATTCGTGCATTTATCCCCCCGGGAATGAACATGCAATAAATAAAAGTTTCAGTTATACCATGTCCGCCCGTCGAAGCGCCGCCTACATTCATGTATATCACATCTTGTCCGTTATAAGGAAGTTAAAGATATATACAAACATCATATGAAAAAGACACACGCATGTGAATTTGACAACATTTGTGAAAGGCGTCCATTTGATTTCATTTATTTAATTTTTATTGGTATTATAACAATACAAAACACGTGGTGTCGTGGCCTACACACAAAACATTACAGAACACATAATACTATATATATACTGAAAATAATTAGTCCCTACCTATCACAAAGAAGACAATAAATTCACTCTAAAAACAGCATAATCAAATACAGTCTAACTACTAATGCCAGTCCATTTCCATCGTCCGGGACGTCGACTGATTTTCTTGCCATCCTAGTTATTACACGGGGAAACATCTATGAAAACCGACTGACGAACTAGCAAATTGTCTCTTCTGTCTTTGGTGTTAGTCAATGTCCTCCCCAATTTCCCCCGAAATGGAAGCTGCTTCATGGGGATTTCCTCCAAACCGGGCGCCGATGTCTTGTCAATGTTCTCCCAGGCCACAAGCCTCCTGCCCCCGCTGCCAGCCCGTGCCTGTACGGGTGGTGTCCTGACATCCACCCGACCTACAGGTACCACGGCCAGCACACACGTACGTACGGCCACGATGACCCTCTTCTTGGGCCACGTTCCGGTTCGACTGATTTTCTTGCCATCTTGACTATTACACGGGGAAACATCTATAAAAATCGACTGACGAACTAGCAAACTGTCTCTTCTGTGTGCTCTGTGGTGTTAGTCAATGTCCTGCCCATTTCCCGCGAAGCTGCTATGGGGATTTCTTCCAAACCGGGCGCCGATGTCTTGTCAATGTTCTCCCAGGCCACAAGCCTCCTGTCCCCGCTGCCAGCCCGTGCCTGTACGGGCGGTGTCCTGACATCCACCCGCCCGGCTGGTAGTGCAGTCAGCGCACACGTACGTACGGCCACGATGACTTTCTTTGCTTCCTCCCGGAACGCCCTGTTCAGCCCGCTGTAGATGAAGACGTTGAGGATCCCGTTACACCCGTACAGCCACAGCAGGGCGAACTCCACGTCAGGGTGGGTCGGGTACTCCAACATGTGCTGCCAGACGGCCAGGGCGCAGTACGGCACCCACGTCAGGCAGAACGCGAAGGTGATGGCGGCCGTCGTCTTGGCGCCCTGAAGCTTTAGAATGAATGAAGACCTTTATTGTACCCACTGGATTAAGTACAGGTCACAACAAAAGGATGGAATACAGATAACGTTACATATATATATACATCGTTAAGTAGCTATAATTGAGTAATTAAGTAAATTCGGTTTCTTCTCGTTTCTTAGTAATGGCAAAAAGGTAAGAACAGGTATGTTTCAATATAGAAGGTTTGTCTAAGCTCATTAGAAATATATAAATTTATCTGTACAGCTTAGATATATGAAGAAGGGGAACATAGATTGTATCAGATTATAAAGATCTACTCTCTCTTTGTTGTATAGTTTATATTCTGTTACAAAATGTTTCTCATCTTCCATTCTTCCTAGATCACAGTACCGACATATTCATTGTTCTAGGGGAGAGCGCACTCTTTCTAAACTTTGTTTATACTTATAAAACTCTAATTAACGTTAAATCGTGATAATTAGACTTATTTCTTTTCACCTTGTCTTCCGTAGCCTTCGGGTTGTAGTGGTAGATGTTCTTGAGATGACGCAGGGCGACGGCGTACACTTTACAGTGCAGCACGCCCACCACCAGGACTACAGAAGCCAGGAACGCGATGGCGAACCCCAGTGGAACCACTCCGCCGAAGTCCAGAGCACACAGCATGGCGTTGGGCAAGTAGCGAAACCTACAGGAACGAAAATTAATGGAGCCATGTAACTTGTTGTTTTGTTGTTTATTTATTCGCAGTTTAATTAAAAATAATAACGTTAAATACATAAGCAAGTATACATGAATATCAATGAGATATAACAGTGCAAGGAAAGCCGATATACTAAACGCCTCCCTTTTAATATCAACCTACAAAAAAAACTAATTCAATCAATTAAACAAAAGTTGGGTAATAGATATAATAAATGGGAAAAATTGTGAGAACTAAGCACAATGTAGAAGAATACAGTAATCTTATAACAGTAAATTGAAAGTTTTGTCGTCAAAAATGAACTGATACCTCCGTGAACTATCGGAAGTATCTATTTTTAGTAACAGTGCCAGATAGTGAAGCGACCAGAATAGGATTGAACCGGAGCTAGAATATCTGTATCTCTATATCGGTGGTATAACCGCACTTCGGTGAAACACATCAGCTTCAGCCTCTCGGCGTAACACATGTACATCACCTTCGCATGCATGCGGCGCGGCGTCAGCTGGCTTTATCACACCGAACGACCTGTTGCACCTGACATTTTTTACATCTAATTGCAGGAGTTGTTCAACGCCATCTAGGATTCCAGTCTGAAGACTCACCTCCCATCGCCGAAGATGGAGACAGCGAAGCTAACAGCGGGGAGAACCCAGGCCGCCGTTATCATGGCCGTGCACAGCTTCGGGCCCATGATGCTCTGGTACCTTTTCATACAGAGACAGAGACACCGTTGTTGGGTGATGAGATAACCTTTTCTGGGACCTTTGACCTAATCCACTGTCAGTGTGCTCGATGTGTCTAGAGTTTGAAAATAGCTACAGAAAATAGCGACATCATAAACGTTGTTGAACAGGAAATTATACCTATATTGCGCTAAGTTTACTACCAACTATTACAACATCCATTTATCGCTGAAACAACTCTGAATTGTACAAATGGTTTTGATTCAGTGGGAACACATAAAAGGAATGAAATACTTCACTGCATCAAAGTAAAAGTCAAAACTGTACAATAAATCAGAGTCCTGTCTTGTCTCCTCTCTTCATATTTATCTGCCATCCACATTTTTGCCCATTTTTGGCATGTTGACCACTGTCAAAATTTCTTGTTTTTTTTTCAAAATCAGACGAAAATCAATGCGCGCGTTGATGTCATCCATAAAATTAAAATTAACTTGCTGTGGCCTAAAAAAAAGAAACAGGAAGTCTTACTTCATGGCGTGGACGATGAGGATGTACCGATTGACGGCCAGGCCGACCAATGAGAGAGTAGAAGCCAGTGCGCAGACGCTGGAAAAGTATGTCGTCACCTACAAGGTCAAAATTCAGGAAAAATAACAAAATTACAGTAAGAAACAAAAACGTTTCTGTCAAGACAGAATTTTTTACCAAACTAGGAATGCCTAGACCCTACCTATTTCTTCTAACCCTAAAAGTCTCCAGACTTGAACAAAAATCTCAAGGAAAAAAGGTATTCAATAATATTATAACATCACTCGTTTAAAATCCTTTTTCCTTGAATATAATGGTTCCCAGTGCTTGCTGCGAAACGCAACTGTAACGCCAACTCTTAAATAGCCATTATTATTTTAATCTTACAACATTTCATGACTAGACATGCTGACGGCACACTCATGTTATATCAACGTAATTTATGCCGCAACGCAGAGGGCAAATACAGGACAGGACAATATTCATTTTCACTTGAGTTACATGTAAGTGAGGAAATTCATGATAAGTGCCTTTCCCAAGGGCGCAAGATACATGTAGGTGGCATATCACTTATCAGGACTCGAACCCGGGGCCTCTTGGTTCGAGCACTCTGCCGTTACGCCACACGACCCCATAATAGCCATTAAATAACATCATTAAGACACATTTCACAGAATCCATGGTTACTATTTGTGACTCTGTCCCGATAATTTCTTTGGCAAATTATATGCCCCATCTTGGCAATAACCATAATTTAGATGCCATACTGTATTCTAGTGACCGCGTAACACCTCGGACAAATCATGTACTGTATTTCTCTAATCTGCGTAATGTTTGTACCATGGAACGGCATATTTGCAAGACGACGCACTTGGATACAGCATACACAATGTAGTGCCGTATGATGTTGGAATAAATTAGGCCGAGCGTTTCGAAACATACAGAATATGTTGCTTAGAAGTATCGTATTCAAGCTGATGTGTTACGCCGAAGTGGGTTATACCAGCTATACAGATGCAGACAGATATTCCTAGATGACTAACCTTCATAAATGTATACAGAATGTTAGAGCTTTCTAATCTGAAATTGTCATCTCGTCTCTAGCTTTGCTAAATTCAATGGGGTAGATCCCACGAGACAAAACCCCCTCCCATTTCGTGGAAAGGACACCATCCTAGTTTGTACCCACACAACCTGTAGAGCCTTAGTGTGGAATAATACGATTTCTCGTACAACGAGACAATCGCAGATCCGACACAACTATTTCCTTTAAAAGTCTTGCAGCTGAATATTGTACGACAAAACCACAACAATGCGTCTGTCCTCAATTTGCAGTCGTATGTCTATCGTACGATGTACGCTTTACTCACCATACAGAGCGTCTGTCCGTACGTCCAGTGGCCTGTCCAGGCCGGCCGGACGCTGAAGGGGATGACCAGGAGACCCGGTAACATGTCGGCGCACGCCAGGGAGACGGTCAGGTAGCCCGTGTAGTTCCTCAGCGCCGCGGACCTCAGGATCACCACCACCACGAAGACGTTCCCCAGGACGAGCCCCAGCCCGATCAGGCTGACGAGCGTCGCCTTCAGCTCGGCGGGGAGAACCGTGAGCCAGCCCGCCTCGGCCGGTGAGGTGTCCGTCGCCGTACCGTTCGTATCACCTGCCAGCCCGGTCCCGTTCATGATCCCAGCTAGGCTATCCTACACTTCAGCACCGAAGCCTTCCCAATGTCCAACGATGGTTGGAAATGCACATTTATATACCCTTTCCTCACACGTTATAAAATCTTTTCTTTCGCGTGTTACACAACGTGGTATATCGTTTGATTGAAAATCCATCGAGGGCCTATAATATGCAACTCTTCAAAAGGAATGGCCAGGAGAAGAAAACAATCTGCCCTTTCAAACTGTTGATTCCATCAAGTCTACCGATTGTGGTTAATAACTCAATCTTGTTTCAACTCACAGCGATCGCATTTTGTGTGATGCCGCAAATTAAAATTCAATTATTTTCGATGGTTGCATAATAATAGAATTATTCCTGTGAATCACACGTTCGGTAATCTTGTCATGGCTCAAAGAAAATGACATGATTGCGTGTTTTGAAAACGTTGATGAAACACTCTATATGACTGAACAATCGTCCATTAATTCTACTTATGCAATGATACAATGATGTTTTGTAAGAATCTTATCTAAAGGTTCAGATGGATTCGAGTACCTAGCAGGTCTCAGTGTTGTGAAAGTGATCTCGAACCAGTTTAGCTCACTGAAGAACTAAGGCCATGTTGATTTGATTATATATGGATGACATCCGCGCGCGCATGAATTTTCGGCCGTTTCAAAAAAAAAAAGTTTTCAACCATACTGTAAATCGTACAAAACAGTTGCAAAATGAGCAAAAATATACCGTAAGTTACCAAAAAAACCATACCAATGTCGTAGAATGCCAAAATCAAACGAAAAAAGACGAAATTGTAAAGAAATGAACTTAAAGACTAGATTATTCGCCAAACCATATTCTGTCCCATTTGTTCAACCCTCATGACCACGTAGATTTCATAATGAAAACAACTTTTTTTTTTGCAAAACTTTTTTTTTTATTCGCACGCGCGCATCAATTTTGGGGTTCCCGGAGGATGTCATACATATAATCAAATCAACATGGCCTAATCTTCTATTGGTCGTGACAGAGAAGACAGACGTTAATTGAGCAGTGGACCACAGCTTAACGTCCCATCCTAAGGACTGCGACCCTAAACAGTAGCGTGCGTGTTAGGTGAGCGACATCAGCCCTTAGGAATAAAGGCACTTTACACACCTTTCCTCACTTCGCTCAGGTGAAAGTATTGTATTGTCCCGTGTTGGTGGCGGCATTAATATAAGTTTAAAAAAACTTGCTTGAGTGTGCCCTCACCACGTCTTGTGATTACATGTTGGAATATATAAAAAAAGTGCCAGTGCTCAAAGTAACAGTGCCAGTGTTTGGACACAGTATCAACGATAACCCGAAAGGCCCGGTGGGTGTCTGGGGATCGAACCCGGGACCTCTTGGTTCCGAGCCGATCTTTTTACTATTACGCCACACGATGCCAGATAGAGACTAAATAATAAATGAAAGACCTTTATTGTACGTTTATGCTCTAACAAGCTAAGTACAGGTCGTCATGAATGGACAAGGAAAAGGATACAGCAATGATACTTAAACTATACATACTAATGTGATCTACTATTTACATGTTCAACTTCTTCTCGCTTCTTGACGCAGTTATAGGCGTACGAGGATATAGAACTAATGACACATGGTTTGTCAAGTTTTAATGAATGAATTAAGACTTTTATTGCACATTTCTGCCACACTTGGCTAAGTACAGGTCACAACAAAACAAGATGAACGGACACTGTTAACAGATACAAAATTAACTAACTATCGTTATATACATTCAACTTCTGCTCGCTTTACAGTTATTGTAGAAATAAAGGTACAGATCTGTTTTTCGATGGGGTGGTTTGTCCAGTCGCATTAGGAATATGAATTTTTGATAGCGAGGTGACTCAAAGTCCAGTTTGGTGTGGTCCAAACTCGCTGATAATGTCCAGCTCTCTGACAATGTCCAGTTCTTTCATGAGGATGTCCTCCTTGGTTTGTGTTGGAGTGGTGTCGACTGTTCGTGCGCTGGAACCGGTGATGCCAGAACGGGCTTGTGGGGAGGGCGATGTGATGGCGTCCTCTCTACGGGGCCCGGTGGCTTCATTCAGGCACTGCAGCACGGAGGTACAGAGGGAGGCGAGCAGCTTCTTGGCCTGTTCACGGAACGCCCTGTTCAGCCCGCTGTAGATGAAGACGTTGACGATCCCGTGGCAGGGGAAAAGCCACAGCAGGGCGAACTCCACGTCAGGGTGGGTCGGGTACTCCAACATGTGCTGCCAGACGGCCAGGACGCAGTACGGCACCCACGTCAGGCAGAACGCGAAGGTGATGGCGGCCGTCGTCTTGGCGCCCTGAAGCTTTAAAAGAGAGATAGATTTTTTTTCACGCGCACCGTTTGAAATACACTTCAGTTTCTATTTGTCACAAAGAAGCAGCTATGTCAATTTAGCTGAATAGACCGATCCAGAGTGTACATCACAATTAGCAATTAGCGGTTCGACCAATGAGAGAGTGGCTTCATGTTCGTAAAATATTTGCATATTTATGTTTTGACGGAGGTGGGCGGGGCTTAAGGATCGGTCTATTGAGTTGTGACCGTCAGACATAACATCAATCTGTTATACTTACACCAATAAAATATTACCTCGCACACTTGCTAAACGTTGTATACACTTATAAAACTCTACTTAATTATAAAGTTAAATTGTGATTTATTTCTTTTATTTCTTTTTACCTTGTCTTCCGTGGCGTGAGGGTTGTAGTGGTAGATATTCTTGAGATGACGCCGCGCCACTGCGTACACTTTACAGTGAAGAACGCTCACCACAAGGACCAGGACTGCGACGAAAGCGATGCCGCAAGCCAGGTCAATCGGCCCGGCGAAGTCAAAAGTGCAGTGCGCAGCGTTGGGTAAGAAATGGTACCTGGAAAGAAAAATAATTATAAACTAGAAAGGTAACATTTGCAAAGCAAATGCATAATGTTTACCTTCGCATATGGTCTGCTCTGCTAATTCTTACTCAAACACGTTCATAAATGGTGACAGAAGTCTAAATTCCTCCTACAATAAAATTGCAACATTACGTAACCCAACAGTTACCATGGTGACAATGAAAATGAGTTTGGAACGGAAGAAGAAACAGAGCAACAATATATCCTTCGGTAAACATAACTAAGGAAAAAATTATATTTTTATCCGCTAGATCTAATAATAATATATTAATATTGTGAAAATCAAGCTAGCAATCTCTTGCATCGTACCTACATTTGTAGGAGGGATGTAATAAAATATCATGAAAAATGTGATTTTCCTGAGGCAGCATAATAATGGCCACCGTATGTGGTCTATCCCATACATCCCATGCATTTATATCCCCAATTATCCTTTACTGTGTTTTCATGCTGTTGCCAGGCTACATTACAGGCTTTAACTCGTACCCTCAAGGCAGCTCAAAATAAAATGATAAGAATAATGAACTGTGATATATATATATATATATAGGAGAAAAAATGTCAGTACATCCCCGAAGGTAGAGCTTCATTTGGAAGTTTAAATCAGGTTATGTTTTATTGCAAATTCGTGCCCGGAGGCTAATTGCAAATCATAAACATACAACAGTATTGAAACAGATTATATTATTATACAATAGTATCTACATGATGAAAAATACTTGACTAAAACTATAGCTATGTCTGAAGGGTTTGACTTCTCTTTTGTAAACCATGGAAGACGTAATGTCCCACCTTTTCTAAAATTTGTGGGTTTTGGGAAGTTAACAGAAAAATAGTTTTTTCATTGTCTGTAAGTTTGAGAAATTGGGATAAATTGTAGAAGTTTGAATATACCAGACGTGATGTACTGTGCCTAAGGTTTGCTCGTTCTCTCACAAGCAGTGAGAAATACCGTACGTGCTTGGCTGCCATCACAGAGGGGGATGTCCACAATAGAACACTTAGGAACAGTACGAAACTGACAGTGCCGGGCACGGCATACATGTATGCTAAACAGTACCCTACCAAATTGTGTTCGCCTGCTGAATGACAATAAATGTTAATTAATGTTATAACAGAATTTGTGATATACTAGTGATTTGCTAGGATTTGTGACTTATTATTAATTCTTATTTGTAATGTGTAATGCTTAAGTCATGATAATATTTGAAGGACATATTTGTGTACAGAAACCGCAATTCAGCACTGGTGCTACAACGTTTTTCTAATATTGAATAAACCACTCTCTCTCTCTCTCTCTCTCTCTCTCTCTTTTCTCTCCAACAACGTGCAATCACAGAGAAACATCGTCTGAGAAAACCTCACCTTTTGTGTTCGAAGATTTTGGTAGAGAAGCTGAGGACAGGCAGGATCCAGGCAGCACCAATCATGGCGACGCACAGCTTCGTTCCTATGATGCTCTGGTACCTTTTGAATATTATAGAAAATAGACATCTATAAGAAAAACCATCAAGTCTACTAGACACTGTATGTGCTATTTAGTAGATTAGATGGAAAGTCATGTCTAGTGATTAAAACATTCAGAAGACCGGATGGAATCCTAGTTCAGCACCAAGGACGGAGTATGGAGTTGTATTGGAGATACCACTTTAAATTCGCTGACGACCAAACTGTTTGCCTCAATTGTATAATATGGAAGGTAGTACAACACAAAGTGGTAACGCACTCAACTAGCTCATACTTATTTTTGAATGAAAGGGGCTTAATAATATCCTTATAGTTTGGTACAATTCGGCACTATAAAGACACTATCCTTTCTGGTATCTCCATCAATCGCTCAGGTTGAAGATCTCGTTACAAGAATACAACAAAAAGTGTCTGTTCCTTGTTCTTCGTCAGAAGAACCAAGTGGACATTCGATAAGGCCCAATGAATACTGATGAAAAATTTTCAGTCACAGATGAAGCGATGTGTCTTTTGTAAGCCAACGTAGTCATGGTAGTAAAACATTTCAAAGAATAAGTCAGGGAATCAGACACTGGACAAGTCCATTTCTAAAAGCATTCTTACTCAAACACATTCATATATATATCTAGTGACAGTAGTCTACACCCCTCCTTATATAACCCAACACCAGTTACCATGGTGAAAGACGGTCTGGTTCAGGTCATTGACCAGGTCAGTGTTTGGAACAGAAGAAGAAACAGATCAAAAACAATAGTTTTTCCTTCGGTAAACGGAAAAAGGACGGCACACGTGAAGCCGTGGAAGTCTTACTTCATGGCGTGGACGATGAGGATGTACCGGTTGACGGCGAGGGCGACCAGGGAGAAGGTAGACGCCAGGGCGGAGACACAAGAGAAGAACGCTGTCAGCTGTAAGAAACAAGAAACTTTAACTTTAAAAATGTCACAGAATACTAAATGTTTAGCCAGTACATGAACACAGTCTTTTAAAGATAAAAAAACAGCTTCCAGTTTAATTCCGGACTTCCAGTTTAATTTGGGACTAATTCCCATATCTCAGCAACCTTATAATACATCTAGATGGGCCAATATCATAAACTATAAGTAAAAATAATGTAAGAAATGTGTAGACGTATCAGCCATTGAGGACCCCTTGGGGATTAACCTGCAGAATTCTGCAGAATTCTGAGAATTGCAGCCAGAATTCTACAGAATTGGGTTAATCCCCATATGCTACATATTTTTTCGGTAAACATATTGTTTTTACTCAATTTCCTCTTCTCCAAACACTAACCTCTGACCTGGCCAATGACATGATTTGTTGATGTCTGTCACCATGGTGACTGGTGTTGGGTTACATAATGTTGCAAACTTCATGGTCTGCTCTGCTCCTGTCACCATATATATATTAGTAGTACATGTATGTGAATATGTTTGAGTAAGAATTAACAGGGCAGACCATGTCCGAAGGTAAACATTATGCATTTGCTTTGCAAATGTTACTTCTCTAGTTTTACATAATTTTCACCTATGGTTTACAATATTATCCCATCTAGATGTACACAATGTACGGTTGCTGGGACATGGGAATTATTTCGGAATTACACTGGAAGTCCGGAATTAAAGTGGAGGCCTAGGATTACTCAACTAGTAGGAAATTTCATCCTTTCAAAATCTTCGAACATATGGCAAGGTGGTCTTACGGTTAGGGTTGTTGACTAAAAATCTAAACGTTTTTGGTTTGCATGTATCACTATAGCAGGCAGATGTCTGTATATGATCTTTATTACTTTTGTCAGAAGGTTATGTGTTTAGGTACACCATACATAGGGGTTGCTGTTTTTTTCAATCGGTTATAACTTTGGGTGTACGTGGTGCATGTATCTGTATGATATTTGGTAGGTAGGATGAGGTTGGGAAAAAGAAGGTCAAGGTCAATTTCGTGTACTCTAGCGGTTGTGTAAGGTACTGTATCGGGGTACATTGGTATGTTATCTCGTGCTGTGGACGTGCTATGGTCTTGATTTTTGAGGGGGACATAGATGTTTGGGCAGTAAGTATCTGGCGTGGTTTTCAGCGAAATAGAAGTCATCGACCTCTTGTTATTATTATGATATCTGCACGCATGGCGACGGCAGATTTTATTACAAAGAGCTACCGCTCACGTATTAGTTCTTTTAAGAACATCTATGCCTACACACATACGTTAGACGCACTCATCAAACCAATGCACGCTAAAAAACAGGCAAAGTCAGGCAGAGATCTGAGCTTTATATGGGGAACTACAAAAGACAATATATTTCAGACCCTCCCGCTATTTTCCGTTATGGACTTCAGGGACCCTCCTCATAGAGTCTCAAGAATAACAAAAATATGACCGAGAATTACAACTAGTATATCGTCAAAAGCGCGCTATCACAAAATAAGCGTATTCTAGAGCATTGGCCCTTCTACAAATATTTGCGATTGCTACCCAGATAATTCGGATTAAGATATGGACATATAGGTTTTATAATTCCCTATAGCAAAGGATCACTAGTTTTGCAGACCAAAAGGTGTGTTAATTCAACACCTATCATACATACATGTACAAAACATAAGCCGATTAGGACAACCTCAGTCGCTGCACAAAATCCATTAAAGCATGCGTAAGGAGTGATTAAAATAGGATTCCGTGCAGTGAATGTTCGAACCTCTACCCTGGTTCCCTGGTTTTGTCATGCAAGGATTATAAAATACGATATCGATTCACGCAATTTCAAATGCTCTTTCTTGGTGTGCATATAATGAATGAATAAAAGACCTTTATTGTACGTTTGCGCTCTTACAAGCCGAGTACAGGTCATGGATAAACAGGGAAAAAGAAAACAGCAATAACACAATTCATACCAATATGATCTAATATTTACAGGTTTAACTTCTTCTCACTTCTTGAGGCAGTTATAGATGTTTGATAACACCTACCATACAGAGCGTCTGTCCGTACGTCCAGTGGCCTGTCCAGGCCGGCCGGACGCTGAAGGGGATGACCAGGAGACCCGGTAACATGTCGGCGCACGCCAGGGAGACGGTCAGGTAGCCCGTGTAGTTCCTCAGCGCCGCGGACCTCAGGATCACCACCACCACGAAGACGTTCCCCAGGACGAGCCCCAGCCCGATCAGGCTGACGAGCGTCGCCTTCAGTTCGGCGGGGAGCACCTCGACCCAGTCCGCCAAGGGCACAGACGCCGTCCCGTTAGAATCGTTCGCAAGTTCACCAGATCCGTTCATCTTTGCTGATCACCTCACCTCACCTCACCTATACCTTGATTTCGTTGAGGGTATTTAGAGCACCGTGACTTGATCCACTACCCTAGCTCTACCACTACACTACCCTGTCCTCCGCCGCTCTTATGGCTTCAGCTAAGCTCAATCCACTCTTTGATGTTGTCTTCCCACCTCTTTCTCTGCCTACCGCTTTTCGAAATCTGTTCCGTTGCTCGAAAAACAAGACACTTAGAATTAACCTGCCAAATATTATGCCAGCGGGCGACTCGATACTACTCGTCACCTTGAAACATCTGGACGATTAGTTTTGAAATGACTCCAAGAGTTTGCAAGAGGAGGGATGAGTGGATGCACTTGCTCTAACCAGACGACAAGTATTCCCAGCCACGTGTCGTTCGTTCCCAGCGGCGAATGGGCCAACAGGTCTTTGATGACAACTGACACACGTCACGTGTACTAGTAATCACGTTATTTTCACGTTTTTTTTCGCGTTTGTATGTAAGGCCAAAGCAAGAAAATTTTATGGATGACATCCTCCGCAGACTCCAAATCTAATGCGAGAAGGCGAAAAAACAAGGCGGACCAAAAAAAAAACAAGATTCCTACATTTTCAAATTTTGACATTATAAATCTTGTTAAACAAGAAATGACACCTATATTGTGCTATGTTTACAGCCAACTATTACAGCATCGATTTGTCACTGATACAACTTTGAAAAATAAAGGTTTTCAATCATTGTACAAATGGTTTTCATTCAGTGGGAACATCACCTATACACAGCTACTATCACATTTAAAAGAAAGGAAATACATCACTGCATGAAAGTAAAAGACAAAACAATAAATCAGAGCCTTTTCTTGTCTCCTCTCTTCATATTTATCTGCCACATACGTTCCGGCATGGCAACAGACATCTTTGCAAATTTTCGGCATATGTTGACCATATGTTGAAGGCAACAAAATTTCTTGTTTTTTTTTGTGTTTTTTTTTTTTCAAAATCAGACGAGTTAATGCGCGCGCTGATGTCATCCATAAAAATTACTTGCTGTGGCCTTAACAAGTATTTTGTCGCGTTTGTATGTAATCACAATCACCCGACAAAATGATTGACTCCAAAAGCAACCGTGCTCAAGGAGCTTTGCTGACGTCATAATGGGTCACTGACGTCATCATCTACGTCACTGCTGCCAAGATACAAGCCAAGTCAAGTCAATCTTTATTGCACAACAATTGTAACGGGTACAATGTATGGCAAACTCTTCAGTACTACATATCTCATAAATTGTATGTTCGCATCATAGATAAAACTGATAAAAGGTACAATAAGTCTGGCGGAGAGAGAACTATCTTGTATAGGATGTCGGTTGTCGTTTGAGACTCGAAACCTACAAGCATTTCCAAGAATCAAGCAATCAAAATAGATCGTTCATTTTTCATGTGAGTCATGTGAGCACTAGGTTGAATGGCCCCACTTCCTGTATCTGTATCTGTATAGCCGGTATAACCGCCCTTCGGCATAACACACCGGTTTCACAGGCACGCGGCGCGGTGGCAGCTTGCTATATCACACCGAATCCTTGCATATTTAATTGCAGGAGTTGTTTAAAGGTCTCTAGTGCGTAGATGCCATCCATGTAATCAAATCAGCATGGCCTATTATGCAAAAGTCCCTTTCTCTAACATTTAGGCAAACAGGTTGGTCGTCAGCGTTATTTCTCAACTCTATACTCTGTCCTTGGTGCTGAACTAGGAATCCATCCGGTCTTCTGAATGTTTTAATCACCAGACAAGATTTCCCATCTATTCTACTAAATGGCACATTTAGAAGTATATGATTTTTCCTTAGGCCACACCAATTTGATTTGTTGGTTCTCGGATTTTTCCAGAAAAGATATGAAGCAACAGGGCGAAAAAAAATAAAAACAGGGTTAGGCATCCTATTATAATGCAACAATAGGAACCATGGAGTCAACACGAAAGGCTGGGTTAATACTTAATGAATTTCGAACTTTTAATCAAACCACTGGCACTGTATTGATAGATGGAAAAACCGTAACGACTAGGAAGAAAAGGACTTTCCTCAACTGTTGGGGGCAAAATATGAGCATTTTTTTAGTTGATTTGGATTTTTTTTTTGCAAATCAGAAAAAAAATGAAGAGGCGAAACCAAGAACCAACAAATTAAATTGTACCTACAAAAACAAACAAGATATCTCCACATGTTAAACTCTTTATTTTTACAGGTATTTAGATGCAATGTTAAAATATTACATGCATAATGTATACATCAATAAACAAATGCTTCAAGTTAATATTTTTACACATATTCCATTTCTTACCTATCATATAATGTTATGGCAAAATAGCACATTCGGTATTTCCTAAAAAATTGTGACAGCAAAAATTGTTGGTGCAGCATTTTATGATTGAAGCTATATTTATAGGACAGTATTTGCCGGCTAAAACTACAATCTAACCCTTATTATGCCACTTCAGTATATCTGCTTTCAGCATAGAGTTTGGAACCATGATGCTCACACTTTCGTAGCACAAAGAAGAAGTTGCAAGTCTTATTTGTGAGGACTGCATAAACTGTGTATCCAACAATATGTTTTTCATTGATTTCATACAAAATTTGTACGATTGTACCTTTTTGTAGTAAAATAAACGTCTGAATTTCGATGAGAGCATTGTGTTGTCATGATTTGTCAACATTTTAGGGCACCATGGCCAGAACTTCATTATGTCATAGGGCCACACAAATTTGATTTGTTGGTTCTTGGATTTATTATTTTTTTTGATTTGTAAAAAAAAAAATTCAGGCTCTGAATCAACTCCAAAAGGCTCATATTTTGGTCCCAACAGTTGAAGAAAGCTCCTTGTCTTCCTAGTTGTTACAGTTTTTCCATCTTTTTATGCATTGGTTTGACAAAAAGTTTAAAATTCATTGTTTGCATTGTAAACCGGTCTGGTAGAGCTTGTAGCTTTTGGGGCTATCATAGGATGCTTAGGCCCGTTTTATTTTTTTTCCTCTGTCGCTTCAGATTTTGTCTGAAAATTCAAGAACCAACAAATCAAATTGGTGTGGCCTAGAGATGACATTATTATGATAAATCTCATTTGAGAGAAATTTAGTACCTCAGGGTGCAACTTTACATCCAACTGTATGCAGTTTCTAAGACTAACATTAACACGACTCAAAACATTGTATTTTTCCCGAGAAGGCAAGCACATAACACATACATTTTGTATTTGCCTGGGGTTGCTTGGTTGGGTTTCCAAGGAAATCCCAACTGTTGTTACAATACATGTACCTTACTCTACATTCAACATGTTAAAAATTTTACAGTGTTTGATGACAGAAGACAGTAGGAAAATATTCTAGCAGTATCTTAAACATAGTTACAAGTCATGCAGCATCTTTTAAACATTAATCCATCAAAAATATCATCACAATAGTACACTCTGAATGTTGTGTAGAAAATTGAATATTTTGCGTAACGTAACCTTTTAACTTTCTTGACATTTTTGACAGAGAAACAAAATGAGATATATTAAGTACTTCTTGAATGTGAACTTTACAGTAACTGCTTCTTTCAATCTGTATTATTTTACGTTCATCTAGGTTTCTCTGCTGAGAAATATTTTCATTGCTTGCTCTTAGCCTTAGCTGGTGAATGCAACTCAAAGTAATGTTTTCTCTTATATTTAATGTACCAAACTACAATATACAGACTTTTGAATTAGCTATCAATGTACACTACAATATTTGTAAGAATAATTAGATTTTCTTCTTCTTTCCCTAATCTATTTTTTAGTACTTCTTAAGTCAGTGCGGAAGCCTTCCTAGATGACTTCTTGGTAGCAAAGTTAAAGAATGGAAGGATGATGGAGCGCTTTTGCTTCACTTCTGCAAAGACTTCTTTGGATGATATACCTCTTGGGAGAGAGACGTGTTGAAGACTCGGCTCTGATACCTCATACTTCTTTGACATGCGTCGATAGTCTGCAAAAAAGGAGTCAGAGAATTTTTTATTTATGCTAGTAGATTTATCCTTTATATATATATAGGGTTACCCACAAATGGTTAGATAAAAATAAGTGTAAACTAAAAAGTTAACATTTGCAAAGCGAATGCATAATGTTAACCTTCGTATATGGTCTCACTCTGCTCTGTTAATTCTTACTCAAACACATTCATATATATGGTGACAGGAGTCTAAATCCCTTCTACTATAAAATTGCAACATGATGTAACCCAACACTGGTTACATGTACCATGGTGACAGACCATTGAAAGGTCATTGACCTTTTTGCGTTTGGAACGGAAGAGGAAACAGCAAAAACAATATGTTTTCCTTCGGTAAACATAATGACATTTAGACAAATGGAACAAAGCCTAAACAGGTTTTCAAAAGGAACCTTATCACTTATATACTAGTATTAGCTTGATATGTCAAAATCTTGGGCTCCGTTTTGAACTCTAAAGGTTTTTAGGAAAAATTGTATAAAGACCTTTTGCTACAAAATGTCGCTATGCAAAGAAAGGGGTTTCCAATAAGCACTTAATATGTAGTTTTTTTTACAATATACATTGTACATGGGTTTTAGAAGATTCTTTGTACCTTTATGATACAGGAGTTTTCATTTACACAATCAAAATTTCTCACCTAAGTGCTGATGTTTTGGTCTACATTGGCTACATACAATGTATAGCAGCAAGAAGCAGAATTCCAGTCAGAAGCTCTGACGAAGGTGTCTGATAGACACTGAAATGTTAGCACTTATAGGTGAGAAAATTTTGTTGTGTAAAAGAAAACTCCTGTATCCTATACTTTTCCAACCTGATGAAACTATTTTCGGAAGTTTTTGGCGATGTCCCAGGGAGGAGCCTAATGGTACAGTATTGTGTGCAATTTGCAAGAATTCTAGGAATGGTACAGGCATTTTGTCCACAGGCATGCAGAATGTCCACAGGCATTTATCTGACCCACATCCATGCCCACATTCCTGGAACCCTTGCGAAGACCTCTCGGCCCCGGATGGCCCTACTTTCTGTGACCCCGGGGCTCTTTCACTATACACTCAGGGGAGGAGTACACTGTATCTGTCTAGACTTAACAGATACCAAGTCTTCCTCAAAATCATGAAATGATGGCAGTGCTATGCAAACAATAACCCTAACAGCAACCACCGTCGCCATGGCAATGTATATTTTCATTGCCAGTCTTGTTGTACCTTTGTGTTTCAGATTCTTGACTTACCTGCTCGAGGCTTGCTTGGTTTGTTGCGGAATGACTTGTTCATGGCGTTCTTCCTTACATCCAGGGGGATCTCAAATCCTTTCTTCTTATCCTCTGCTACTTTCTCCCGCTCCTCCTGGAAGGCTTCTTCCCAGCGCATCTTCTGCTCGGGAGTCTTCAGACATAGGATGTATGTTTTCTCCTTCTCCATGTCGTAGAGTTTCAGAGCATTCTTCACCGAGGTTTGGAACTCTTTGTCTGAAATAGAATAGAATATTAGCTTTTTCCAGTACTGCCAGTTTTGGTTACATTGGTCTCGTATCTATATGGGCAGACATTTGTACTAGTTACATGACTTATAATAGTATTTATATGATACCCAGGCCTCAATAATGTTTGATGACAGGTTCTGGACTGATCAGTACTTTACGGTACGGCCCGGGCTTCCATGGCTTCCATAGAACGATTCGAACGCGTTTCACTCTAACCGCGTGCGCCGCTTTCTAAAATTCGAATACAGAATTCGGACGTTAGAACTGATGTTGTTGCATTTTAGGGCTTAGGGGCACCAACTTTTGGCACATCTTGTATTGAAAGGCGTGTTTTCTTGGGTGGGTATGACATAAATAAAATACAACACGATGTTCCGCATCACCCTCGGTCCCAGCCCTCCCGCGGATTGGATCTCCCTCCGGCCTTCGGGTGATCTGACGCGCGGTCGGGCCGATACCTCGAGCGATACGGAATACCCCGTGTTGTATTCTATATATCTAATAGTGATGATTCAGTCATTCATAATGATGCATTGAATGGAAAATTTAAAAAGTGGACATACCTTTTCCATCAGGAATAGGTCTGACTTGACACGGGCCAGTCAACATCCTCTCTTTATATGCAACACTGTCTCTTTTCAGTAGATCCTGTAGGAAATAAACAGCAAAATCATGATAAAGGGTTTATTAAGTTCACCATGTTTAAAGTTCATGTTGGGAATAGGGAGTGCAGTAGCCTCTACCAGGCACCGCGGATCGCTGGAAAAATAGTAGAAATTGGCCAAAATAAAGGGATAGTATGCCAGAGAAGATCCAGGGCCATAGAAGCTCCAACG
>NW_017802713.1:2433610-2444793 GCF_001625305.1 Branchiostoma belcheri
CAATTTCTACATTTTTCCAGCGATCCGCAGTGCCTGGTAGAGGCTAGGAGTGCAGTACTGAAGAAAAAGTCTTATGTGTGATGATTTCACAGTGAAGAGGTCAAGCTGAAAATTACAAATGTTTGCAGGTTTACAGCACTTAGATTTTTGATGACAAGATTTAATGAAGCCCACCTTTTTGCAGAAGACCATCTGGTGGTCGAAGAGGAACAGTGTCCTGTCCTGAACCTTCCCCCTGGCTGCTGTGATGACCCGTACATCCCCGTTATAAATCAGCTGGGAGCTCTTATCCAGTACATCTTCCCCCTGATATAACACAAGACAAGGCATTTAGTCACATTTCAGGACAAGAAATTCATTTTTGGGAATACATGTAGGTGCAACTGGTGCAACTAATTTTTTTTTTGGGGGGGGGGGGTGCACCATATAAAACAAAAGCTATTCACAGATCTTACTGATCCTCTTCTAAGCTTCAGTCTGAAATGGGAGCTAACTTCAAAATCTTAAAATCTCAAAAGTACCACAAGAAAGATTTATCATTTTTCTGACATTTAGATGCCAAGAATATCCTGTATAGTACTATTATGCATTATTGTGCAAAAATACCTACAAAAATACAAAAAAAAGGGTGCACAGCTCCAATTTTGGGTTCACTAAGGTGCACATGCACCCAGTACTTTGAGCCCTGCATTTGATAAGATGTATGAACATTTGCTACTACTTCATATGTTGATGAAGGCTACCTGGTATAACATTACAAAGAGACTAAAATAAAATAAGCCGCTGGACAAATTCTCTGAAACTTAAGCTAGTTGCTTGGCAGAGACCCGGTTGCTTGATCTAATTTTGTTACAGTTCCAATTGCTACTCCTTGGTAAAAGTTAATAGAAAAAGATCTAAATGTCTGAGGTACACTGACAATATCTACACCTTTTAAGATGGAACTGATAAGGAATAATGTAAGGACGACAGGAAGAATTTAGTGACAAACAAGTACATCTGAGAAAAAGAGAAAAAAAGTTTAAAGAAAATATCTGAAGATCAAAGGAAGAAAGATGAAGTGACAAATTGGTTCAGCTTACCTCCCAGCCTTCAACATCCTGTTGCCAGGCGGCAATCTTATCGATGTTCTCCAACCGTCGCTTCCTCTCGTTAATTAGGTTAGCGACGTCTTTCATGGCCTCCAGGGCCGCCTTCACATCTTCATGATCCCTTAAAAAAGAACGCAAGAGGTTTGCTTGTGACGTCTACTTGCCTGAGGATCAAATTTTTCATCCGTAGTTACCGGTAAGATGAAAAATTGACTTGTTTGTTGCCTGCCTTTAGATCTTCAGGGTTGCAGGCATAATTATGGCTTCACCACACCACGAAGTGTTGTGGTGAAACATATTGTTTTCCCTCATGTTATTTCTCCTACTTTTCCTCCCCCTTCTCCATTTTGTTAGACGGATTCGATTTCTTCACTTTTGAGCCAAATAACACGAAATTTGGCATACGTACAATGTAGAGTGGCCAAATACCGCCAGACATGTATACATGTACATGTATATGAGCAAGAGCTGAATGTTGACAATCTCCCTCCAGATATTTTGACAAGAGGGAAGCTTAAATCTTCCCACAGAAGAGAGTGAAGTGCAGTGTCCTCACCTGTGTTCAGGCTTGGTGTACTTGAGTAGTTCGGCCAGCTGAAGGGGGTATTTACAGATCTTCTGCACAGGAGTCAGGAGGAAGCCGTCCAAGGCAAGGTCAATCATGTTCTGAAGTAGTCTGCAAGCCTGATGACAACAAACACTTTGTTAGGACTTGTTAAAGATATACATGACTTGTACATGTACAGCAGTCAATAATTAACCAGATATGTAATGAATTTGGTAAGGCCGTAAGTCCTAAGAAAAAAAAATTCCTGTTTCAGTTCTAAGAAAATAAGGGTCGGTACATGTGCACATGTAGGTAGGGACTATCTTTTTTTTCTTTGAGACTTTGGCAATCTCTAGTGATCCAACGTACATGTACATGTACAGTACAACATAATATACAGTTTGAAAAGTAAAACTTGCATGAGGACACTTAATATTTTCAATGTCAATTAAATATTGGAAAACCAATTTCATCATCACCGTTTCATCACTCAGGTGTCAGATCATGGAGCTAGGGTTGGTTGGGAAACAGGAAACACAACATTTTTCCCCCTAAGCCTACGGGTAGTTACATGTAACATCAATGTAGAAGACACGTGGCCACTATAGACAAGCGGTACTTATGCAAAATCGGACAAGGCAATTTAGTACATCATGGATATTCTTTGGAGATGCTGACCTCGAAGAAATGTCTGTACTTCTTGCTCTTGGTGATTTGGTTCAGCTCAGTGACAGCGTGGGGATGGTTGTTACAGTACTCTGAGTAGATCTCAAATCCTTCTCTCTGGAAAAGGATGAAAATTGTCAGCAATCAAAGCATTTAAAGCAGGATGTAACAAGTGGTTATAAGAATAGTACCATTTCTTCTATGCTCTCTAAACAAATGCAAACCAATTTACTTGTTATATTTTCTTAACAAAATATTTATGGGTTCACCACACCACGAAGTGGTGGTGAACCCATATTGCTTTTTCTGATGTTTCTTCTTCTTCTTCTTCTCCTGCCATTTTTTAAATGGATTCAGCTTCTTCATTTTAGGGCCTAAGGTCCTGAAATTTGGTATGGAGGTACAGTGGGCAAATACCCCTAGGCGTTTTTTAAATTTTTGTGATACAGGCTTTTAAAATGGTTTTATTTGAGATTTTTGGCTGTGTTATAGCAAATGTATTACTGTGTTAGTGTGCCGTGTTTACCACGTCTGGGCATGAGTCATCACAATGGAATGCAGGGCATCAACCAATAGGCATGCAGCTTTCCTCTATACTTCTTGCTGATTGGCTGTTGGGATTTAACTTGATTAACACCTGCACAGTCTTGTAGTGTTCCACGCCATCTTCGGGATATAGTGATGTGGTCTATCTGGTTCTCTACAGAAGCGTCAGGTGATCGCCAGGTTACCTTGTGGCTGTCCTTGTGGGGGAACAGGGTTCCTCCTATCACCAAGTCGTTTATGGAGCAGAAGTCAGCGAAGAGCTTCTCCGTTTTCGTTCATGGTCCCAACACCATTGCTTTTCCCATTTACTCGTTCCTTCCCGCTGTTTCCTTGTCCCACTTTTGGCGTTCATGTCACCCATGAGTATCGTGATATCTCTCTTTTTCCGTTTGGCCATGGTGGCTTGTAGCTGCTGGTAGAACTGTTCTTTGTCTGCATCGCTTGCATCGTTTGTGGGGGCGTATGCTTGTATGATGGTTGTATCTTGGCAGCGGGATGTGAACCTGGCCACGATAATCCTCTCTGAGACGGGCTCCCACTCCTTTAAACTACGTGTGCTTGACTTTGACATGATGATTCCCACTCCCCTCACGTGTGTTGGGTGCTCTTCAGGGAAGCCAGAATATATGATGGTTTCTCCACTTTGCAGGGAAGTTTTGCCGCTTCCAAGCCATCTTGTTTCACTAATCCCAACTATGTCAATCTTTAATCTCTTCATTTCAGCTGCTACTTGGTGTACTTTTCCAGTTTGAAAGAGGGTTCTAACATTCCATGTTGCGATTCTGGTACGGTATTTGGGGGACAGGAGATTCAGTCTTTCGGACGTCATGCGCTGTCCCCTGCCAGAGTTGTCATCCCTTGGATTTACACGTCTCTTTCCGCTGGTTGCTCCGGCAGTTGGAGACTTTCTCTTTGAGGTTTTCGTAATCAGTTTGGATCCACCGATGGGTGATTGGCCCAAGGGCTTCGCGTGCACCCATTGGCCTCAGGGATTGTGGATGTACTCCACGTTACCCTGAGTTCACCCCTGCACCACGGTGAGGCACACTGACCCGGAGGACAGTGTGGGGACTGCGGCGATGCTGCTAGCTCCCTAGGTGCTCCGACTTCGCAGAGAAGTGCGGATGTGGGCTCTGACCACCATCTTCTACTGGCCATCTGCAAGATACGCCTCGCAGCATGTAAAAAGAAAGAACAGAAGATAACAAAGTACAACGTAGAAAGCCTGAAATCACCAGAAACAAAACAGGTTTTTAAGCTTACTTTGGCCAACCGCTTTGACATCCTACGATATAACTCAGACGAGGAAGAAGAAGAGGGGGGTGAAGGGATCGAAGCTGAATGGGCCATCATTAAGGAAGCCTACACAAGCACATGCGAGGAGGTTCTAGGAAGGGTAAAGAAAGAGAGGAAGGCATGGATGAGTCAGGACACATGGGAGAGAAGTGGAGGAAAGACGCAACCTGAAAGGAAAGATAGACAACAGTAGAACCAGAAACCAGAAGGCCACCGCTGTGAAGCTCTATAACAACGCAGACCGGAATGTAAAGAGAAGTTGCAGGAGAGACAAAAGGAAGTGGATCTCTGACATCGCCACTGAGGCAGAAGAGGCTGCTTCCAAACAAGACATGAAAACCCTGTACAGAATCACACAGACCCTTAGTGGTAGAAGGAGACAAATCAACAAACCGGTCCAAGACAAAGATGGTAAACTGCTTGTCGCTAAAGAAGAACAGATGGAACGCTGGAAAGAACACTTCGAAGACATCCTTAACAGACCACCTCCACTAGATCCACCAGAAATCGAACCACACGAGGAAGAACTACAGATCCGTACAGGCCCTCCAAGTAAAGCAGAAATACGCAAGGCCATAGCATCATTAAAGAATGGTAAAGCGGCAGGACCTGATTTCATACCCGCAGAGGCATGGAAAGAGGCAGGTGAACTGTCTGTCGAAGTGCTACACCCCCTCCTTAAGAGAATTTGGCAGGAAGAGAAGATTCCCCAAGACTGGCAAAAAGGTACCATCATCAAGTTACCAAAGAAAGGAGACCTAACAGATTGTAAGAACTGGCGGGGTATTATGCTCATCTCAGTTGCAAGCAAGATCTTGTGTAGAGTGATCCTTAATCGAACAGCAAATGCGATGGAATCCAGATTAAGAGACAACCAAGCTGGCTTCCGCCCAAACAGATCATGCAGTGACCAGATAGCAACCTTGAGGATAATAGTGGAACAGTCCATCGAGTTTAACTCGCAACTCTACGCTGTTTTCATTGACTATGAAAAAGCATTTGACTCTGTTGATAGGACCACACTATGGAAAATCCTTGCCCATTACGGAATCCCAGGAAAGATCATCAACATGGTCAAGGTCTTCTATGCCAACTTCCAAGCACAAGTGCTACATGAAGGAGATCTAACAGCGCCATTCAACATGACTACAGGAGTGAGACAGGGGTGTCTCCTGAGCCCACTACTCTTCATAACTGCACTTGACTGGATCATGGGGGAAACTACAAGAGAGGGAAGGACAGGGATACAGTGGACCTTACTGAACATGTTGGATGATCTTGACTTTGCTGATGACCTTGTCCTCCTGAGCCACAGCATTCACCAGATGAGGGATAAGACAAAGAAGCTGGAGCAGAACTCCAGTACAGTGGGACTTGGAGTTAATGCAAAGAAAACCAAGGAAATGCGAGTAAAAACAACTGGGAATGCCAAACCCGTATGCTGTAGGGGAGAGGAACTAGAAACAGTAAGGGAATTTACTTACCTTGGAAGCGTCATCACTAACGATGGAGGATCGAGCAAAGATGTGGATGCCCGTATCGGAAAGGCTAGAACTGCATTTGCCCAACTGAAGCCAGTTTGGAGATCTAAAAGCTTCTCGCTGAAAACCAAGCTTAGACTGTTCGAGTCCAACGTAAAATCTGTTCTGCTGTACGGATGTGACACATGGGGATTGACAAAACACAACATGAATAAGCTACAGGTGTTTGTAAATGCTAGACTCCGGTACCTTCTTGGGATCTGGTGGCCCAGAAAGATTAAGAATCAGGAACTGTTGGAAATAACAGGCCAGGAACCCATAGAAATTACGATTAGAAGAAGGAAGTGGCGTTGGATTGGTCACACACTACGAAAACCGCCAACGTCCATAACGAGAACAGCCCTAGACTGGAACCCACAGGGGAAACGTCACAGAGGCAGACCCCGCCTCTCCTGGAGAAGAGGCGTGAAGAAAGACCTGGAGAGAGCGAACACAACCTGGCAAGAAACCAAGAAGATAGCGACGAACCGGAGACGCTGGAGACTACTCACTGAGGCCCTATGCTCCCGAGTGGGCGAAGAGGACTAAGTCAACACCTGCACAGAGCATTTCCACCTGCACAGAGCATTTCTTGCTGATTGGCTGTTGGGATTTAACTTGATTAACACCTGCACAGAGCATTTCCATACTGACAGTATGTCTTTATTCAAGTGTTTTGGTAGGTATTTCAAGCTTTTCTGCTCCAGCATTGGAATGCGGGGCATGAACGTTTTTTATTTTATTTTGAAAATCAACAGTTTGCATTATGCAATTAAAAATCCTAACCAATAAAGTAGGGAATAGCTATCCAACTGTTGTTTTAGTTGTATGTTACTTCATATTATAGTTATATCAATGTAAATCATTGTTTTCCCTTGTGTTTCTCATTCTTTCCCTGCCATGTCGTAAAATGTGGTGAACCCATCGCTGTATTTGCTCCAAAGCAAATATTGGCCTTTCTAGTTTTAAAAAAATATTCTTGACATCATTAAAAATGGTCAAGAATATATAAAATTGTTTTCCACTAAATTCTTGAGCATTAATAAAAGTTTTTTTTAGTAAAAAGTACCAATCATGAAATGAAGACATTGTATATTAGGTTTTACTTGATCATATTTTTTCACACAACCTCTACAAAAATGTCTGACTCAAAATATTCGAATGGTATCTTGTTTTGATCGTTTAAGGTAACATTTGCAAAGTAAATGCATTATGTTACCTTCACATATGGTCTGCTCTGTCAATTCTTACTCAAACACATTCATACATATGGTCAGACAGGAGTCTAAATCCCTCCTGCTATAAAATTGCAACATGATGTAACCCAACACTAGTTACCATGGTAACAGACAGTCTGGTTCAGGTCATTGATCATTTTTTTTGAAGAAGAAGAAGAAGAGGAAATGTTGCAAAAAACAAGATGTTTTCCTTTCATTTGGTAAATATAAGGATCATCCACTCACATGTTGCAGAAAGCATTTGCCGACTTCACTGAGATGTGGAAGGTCTTGCCTACTGCTGTGCTCTAGGGTTTTCAGGAAGCCAGTTTGAAACTCGTATATCTGCTCTATGTTACCAAACACTGTCTTGATGGTTTCACAGGTGAACATCTCTGGTCTCTTTCTGCACTGCTTCACATAACCCTGAAAAAATTATGTTTTACGTTATTGTACAAAAAAAGGATCTCCTACATGTATGTATAATATTTGTAGAGGCATTTGCAGCATTTAGACAACCCTGAAAAAATAATCCATTTTTCAATACACTTTCCAAAATATTTTTACCCAACTTGTAACCATGTGTCATCATGAGGTGCAGTTCTTCGAGTGTTCACCCAGAAACCAAGAGGTTCTGGGTTTGAATCCTATCACCTATCATCACAATTTATGCTGATGATAACAGGCTAAATCTCTTTGGGTGGGCTTATAAAATATGATATAAGAATAATGGGATGAATCAAAATTTGATCAATACAAGACATTCAAATAATCATACCTGTATCTGTATCATTCTGTATAACAAGACAGTAGTATAGCCACACACCAGATTGGTAGGTACGCAACGCGGTGGCATCTATGTTACACTGAACTAATCTTTGTACATCTAATCATAGCACATCAGCAGAACGTACTGCGCCAGTGCAAAACCCTGATTTTTCGTAGTCTTTGTTGGATGTTTGGTCAACGTTGCATCAGAATTTTGGGTGTTGCAGATGACTTCTTTTCCAACAATAAATTTGAAAACTACAGATGGGATGTCAACCTTATGTATGCGAAAACGACCTTATATGAGACATTCTGCCGAAGTGCTATGCACAATACATTACGGGTTTTGCGCAGGTGCAGTACGTCTGCCGACATGCCTCTAACCACAAGTGTAACAAGGGCATAAACAACCAAAAGTTTACCTCAATGATGTCCCTGAGGTGTCCGATGTAGTCTCTCTCTGTGCTGAGTATCTCGTTAACCACGTTGCTCCTCATCTGGTCCTTGTTCTGACTGAAACTCACGCTGTACCTGCGCAGGTTCACACTGGTTCCCTGTCTCATCTTAGCTACATAGTCTTCAACTGTGTCCTCCTGGTTCACTCTCAACTGCATAGGGACAACAGTTCAAATACAGAATGTGAAGAACAAGAAATCCTTCCTTCAGGTTCATACAGCAATTTTGGTTTATGTAAACTCCATATTCACTCTATGTTTGTATGAAATTCAATATGAATTTTTGATGTCTTGGTGTTAATTATAACTTACATGCATGTGAACATCTACATTGTACATGTTTTGTAATTATGTCAGAAGGACATCAGCAGCACCTGGGTGGCCTTTGCATTGACGCTGCAATTAATTTGAATACAATAAATTATGGCATTAGTTAACCTTTATTTTGTATTGCTTACAAGTTAGGCAACAAGGAGATGTTTAAACTGGTAACATTTTATCTCTGATTATGGTTCTCAAAAATAAGTGTTTTCCTTCATTTTTCCTACATAAACTAATGGGACGGTTCAGAAAAATGGCCTTAATTATGATTGTCAAGAAATCAATAATATTACCCAAAAGTTATCTAAACAAAAAAAGGAGTCAGAGTGCACGTGTGTGGTACTTTGTACACAAAACAACCTGGGTATGCATTTCATAACAGGGCTCGAAATACCCGGTGGCGCACTGGCGCGGCGCCACCTGATTTTGCTTGGCGCCACTTATTCCTAAACTCAGGTGGCGCAGCGCGCCACCTATAATTTGCGGTAGGGACGTCACTGCTGCGACACCGCTCTTCCCCAGCTGCTACATGTAACATCATCCTTGCGCAAACGAAGAACATGGCGCACGTAATACCCGCATAAGTGTGCCGCAGTAGCAGCTGAGCCTGAAGACATGTAAAGGTGGCAGCAGGGTTGGACAAGTTAAATTGCCCGATTGCCCCGGGCAAGTAAAAGTGCTAATCGGGCAAGCACATCTCCCTCTGGGCTTGCCCGATCGGGAAAGTTAAATTTTTGTGACACCCCAGTATAGCGGCAAAATTGCTGATTTATTCTCGCAAAAGTACCAATTAATTCCAGTCAAAATCATGTCCATTTGTAAATAAACCCATTAAAAGTCCCTAGATACCATTACCTTGACAGATTAATCGGTAAATAGCTTTATTTTCTACGAAACACCCGGGGCCCAGCGTCTCGCCTCGTCTAATTTTGGGTAAAGGGATCATTTATCTTGTCCCGAGTATGTAAATTAGACTCCTTAAACAGCAAGGTATGCAAATATCATGCAGATATATAATAATGCAGGAGAAACTAGAAAAAAGAAGGAGAAATCGGGAGAATACAAGAGAAAGAAGGAGAAAGCAAGAAAAAGGTGGAGAATATAGGAGAAAGCGGAAAAATACAGGAGAAAGCTGGAGAATACAGGAGAAAGCAAAGGAATACAGGAGAAAGCAGGAGAATATAGGAGAAAGCAGGAAAAAGCAGGAGAACACAGGAAAAAGCGGTAGAATACAGGAGAAAGCGGTAGAATACAGGAGAACAAGGAGAAAGCAGGAGAACACAGGAGAAAGCAGGAGAATACAGGAGAAACCAGGAAAACACAGGAGAAAGTAGGAGAACACAGGAGAAAGCAGGAGAATACAGGAAGAAAGCAGGAGAACACAGGAGAAAGCAGGAGAATATAGGAGAAAGCAGGAGAACACAGGAGAAACCAGGAGAACACAGGAGAAAGCAGGAGAATACAGGAGAAACCAGGAGAACACAGGAAAAACCAGGAGAATATACGAGAAAGCATGAGAACACAGGAGAAAGCAGGAGAATACAGGAGAAAGCAGGAGAACACAGGAGAAACCAGGAGAACACAGGAGAAAGCAGGAGAATACAGGAGAAACCAGGAGAACACAGGAGAAAGCGGTAGAACACAGGAGAAAGCAGGAGAATACAGGAGAAACCAGGAGAACACAGGAGAAACCAGGAGAACACAGGAGAAAGCAGGAGAATACAGGAGAAAGCAGGAGAAACCAGGAGAATACAGGAGAAACCAGGAGAACACAGGAGAAAGCAGGAGAATACAGGAGAAAGCAGGAGAAACCAGGAGAATACAGGAGAAACCATGAGAACACAGGAGAAAGCAGGAGAACACATGAGAAAGCAGGAGAACACAGGAGAAAGCAGGAGAATATAGAAGAAAGCAGGAGAACACAGGAGAAAGCAGGAGAATATAGGAGAAAGCAGGAGAACACAGGAGAAACCAGGAGAAACCAGGAGAAACCAGGAGAAACCAGGAGAAACCAGGAGAACACAGGAGAAACCAGGGAGAAACACAGGAGAAAGCAGGAGAACACAGGAGAAAGCCAGGAGAATACAGGAGAAACCTCCTGCTTTCTCCTGTATTCTCCTGCTTTCTGTGTGTTCTCCTACTTTCTCCTGTGTTCTCCTGCTTTCCCTTGGTTTCTCCTGTATTCTCCTGCTTTCCCCTGGTTTCTCCTGCGTTCCACTGCTTTCTCCTGTATTCTCCTGTGTTCTCCTGCTTTTCTCCTGTATTCTCCTGCTTTTTCCTGCTTTCTCCTGTATTCTCCTGCTTTCTCCTGGTTTCTCCTGTATTCCCCTGCTTTCCCCTGGTTTCTCCTGCGTTCCACTGCTTTCTCCTGTTTTCTCCTGTGTTCTCCTGCTTTCTCCTGGTTCTCCTGTTTTCTCCTGCTTTTTCCTGTGTTCTCCTGCTTTCTCCAGGTTTCTCCTGTATTCTCCTGCTTTCTCCTGGTTTCTCCTGCGTTCCACTGCTTTCTCCTGTATTCTCCTGTGTTCTCCTGCTTTCTCCTGTATTCTCATGCTTTCTCCTACTTTCTCCTGTATTCTCCTGGTTTTTCCTGTGTTCTCCTGTATTCTCCTGCTTTCTCCTGTGTTCTCCTGGTTTCTCCTGTGTTCTCCTGGTTTCTCCTGTGTTCTCCTGCTTTCTCCTGTGTTCTCCTACTTTCTCCTGTGTTCTCCTACTTTCTCCTGTGTTCTCCTGCTTTCCCTTGGTTTCTCCTGTATTCT
>NW_017802713.1:2445432-2451597 GCF_001625305.1 Branchiostoma belcheri
GANATAGAGAACAGGAGAATACAGAGAACCAGGAGAACACAGGAGAACCAGGAGAACACAGGAGAACACAGAAGAAACCAGGAGAAACCAGGAGAACACAGGAGAAACCAGGAGAACACAGGAGAAACCAGGAGAACACAGGAGAAAGCAGGAGAACACAGGAGAAAGCAGGAGAATACAGGAGAAACCTCCTGCTTTCTCCTGTATTCTCCTGCTTTCTCGTGTGTTCTCCTACTTTCTCCTGTGTTCTCCTGCTTTCCCTTGGTTTCTCCTGTATTCTCCTGCTTTATCCTGGTTTCTCCTGTATTCTCCTGCTTTCTCCTGCGTTCCCCTGCTTTCTCCTGTGTTTTCCTACTTTCTCCTGTATTCTTCTGCTTTTTCCTGCTTTCTCCTGTATTCTCCTGCTTTTTCCTGCTTTCTCCTGTATTCTCCTGCTTTCTCCTGGTTTCTTCTGTGTTCTCCTGGTTTCTCCTGTATTCTCCTGCTTTCCCCTGGTTTCTCCTGCGTTCCACTGCTTTCTCCTGTATTCTCCTGTGTTCTCCTGCTTTCTCCCGTATTCTCTTGCTTTCTCCTACTTTCTCCTGTATTCTCCTGGTTTCTCCTGTGTTCTCCCGTATTCTCCTGCTTTCTCCTGGTTTCTCCTGTGTTCTCCTGCTTTCTTCTGGTTTCTCCTGGTTTCTCCTGTATTCTCCTGCTTTCCCCTGGTTTCTCCTGCGTTCCACTGCTTTCTCCTGTATTCTCCTGTGTTCTCCTGCTTTCTCCCGTATTCTCTTGCTTTCTCCTACTTTCTCCTGTATTCTCCTGGTTCTCCTGGTTTCTCCTGTGTTCTCCTGGTTTCTCCTGTGTTCTCCTACTTTCTCCTGCTTTCTCCTGTATTCTCCTGCTTTCTCCCGTGTTCTCCTGCTTTCTCCTGTATTCTCCTGCTTTCTCCTGTGTTCTCCTGGTTTCTCCTGTGTTCTCCTGTGTTCTCCTGCTTTCTCCTGTGTTCTCCTACTTTCTCCTGCATTCTCCTGCTTTCTCCTGTGTTCTCCTGCTTTCTCCTACTTTCTCCTGTGTTCTCCTGTGTTCTCTTACTTTCTCCTGTGTTCTCTTGCATTCTCCTGCTTTCTCGTTTTTTTTTACTTTATTCTGTTAAGTTATTACGTATTTGTCAAGGTATTTGCAGGTATAAGCACCTCATTTACATACTCGGGACAAAATAAATGGTCCCTTTACCTAATTTTGATCCGCGGCGCCATGTTTGTTTTGGTCTCGGGGGCCCCACTCTCGCGAGACTTGGTATCCTTATATCACTAGAGGGATCACGTGACGTGACGAGATCTTGCCTTTGACAGCGTTGCGGGAGTGCAGGAACAGCAGAGGATGTTTCTAGAATTGTTTGGGGGATTTTGAACTGTCATCAGGCTTAATTTTTTTGGGGAAAATGAAGGAAAGAATATTCTAAACAGCCAGAAAGATAAGATTGTTGGCTAAGTTGGTTTTTTGAAATGGAATCTTCCCTTGTGGCCCAACCACGCATAAGGGCATGAAAGTTGGGCAATGCGTGACTGATTTCCTACTCCCCTATTTCCCTTAGGAAATCTGTTTGACGACTTGGTCCTTGCTGTAAGTTACATTTGTTTACAGGTCACCGGAAGATAACACTGGGCCAGATTGTTTTGAAGATTGTTTAAGAAATGCATAGAAAACTTCTAAGTTTCTTTGAAGGTACTATTAAAAAGACATTTGTGTTGAAACTTGTCTTACATTACTGGTAAGTTCAAATCAATGACACCTTTTTTGTTGATTATTCTGCCCATTTTATGTTTTCTATTCTGTATGGTATAGGAAGTGGTTTAGCTGAATGAAATTATGTTTCAGGTAGTTTTATGTACACTGGCTTTAATAAATTCTTTTTTGGCCAATGAAGCTTCTTCAGATTTGTAGAAAATTTTACCTGTATTGTTAAACATTGTCTTTAGAGTACCAGTATATTTTGCACAAAAGTTTGTACCTTGAAGTTGAAGGAAATAGTTTCAGTAGCAGCAAATATTGTCCCATGTTGTCAAACACATCATATCTTTAGTAACTTGACATAAAATTGCCTAATAACTTAACAGTGTTTTTATTTATAAAAAAATAGAAGGATTGCATTCATTTGTTGCAATGAAGAATGCATCAAAATATGTCATATATATTTTGGGCAAGTGAAAAGTTGGTTCGGGCAAGTGAAAATGACCATGTACTTGCCCGATAGGGCAAGTGGATTTTTGTTCGAGAATAACAGTAGAAGCTCATAACAGAACATTGTTGTTCGAGAATAACAGTAGAAGCTCTGAGCCTGAAGACATGTAAAGGTGGCATTCTTTATTAAAACATTGTTGTTTGAGAGCTTTATTTGTTCTTTACATTACTTTATTTTATAACATAAAACTTCAGTAGTTAACTAGAAGAAAACGTAATAGATATAAGTAGCAGATTTGAAGAAAATGATAACTTGGAAGTGTTGCCACTTGAATACTGATGGCGCCACCTGGCTTTTGACTCAGGTGGCAACATGCGCCACCTGGCTGAAAAAAGTATTTCGAGCCCTGCATAATAATCATGTAATTTCATTTACATTGTATTTACGAGTTTGGCTGTGAAATATATTGGGCTGGCCAATATCCACCTCACAAAAAACTGGCCAATATCTGCCTTGATTGCAAAAGTCTGTGTACTTGATTTCTAGAAGAGCATTATTATGTACTTGACCTTTTATTTCTGCTATTAGTCAATATTGATAAGTTGGCTAACACCAACTGACTTTGCAAGGCAGCAGCATTATGTGGTATCAGTGATAAAGGTGTCAAAAGAAGATACATACCCTAACGAATGCAGCAGGGAACCAGCCTTCCCTGTCCTCGATACATCCCCACCACCAGTCCCTGTTGTGGAGGTCTGTCACTTCTATCACCTCCCCTGCCCTGAAGCCTAACTCGTCAGGGGCCATGGTGACGTGGTCCCACAGGGCTTCAGCATACGTCACCTCATCTTCATCATCAAACATCTGGGGAAGAAAGAACTCATGTTAAAAGTACCCAACACACTTAATAATATCTGATTCAAGAAGAGTAGCAGGGCTTGAAATTCATTTTTGAAAATAGGTGACAACCTACAATGTAAGAAATTGGGTGCACAAAAAATCTCTTGGGTGCACTTGGATGATATACGTGTGAGATAAAATTAGTAGAATGTCAGCCAAAATTGATTTTCTTCCATTGGAAGAGAAGTACAGTAACTATAACAATGATTTTGTAATTTTTCTGACACTTGGATGTGAAGTATATGCTGTACATTTGACATCTGCACATACATAAACCTACGAAAATATTTGGTTGCACTGTCCACCTACAAAAAAAACATTGGGTGCACAGCTCTAAATTTGGGTGCACAGGGACCCAGTATTTTGAGCCCTGAGTAGAGATTATTTTTTGACGACCAATGACCAAACATAAAGCAAGGCTTCACCGAAAACGTGATGATCAGATCGAACAAAAGAGATCCGTCTACTTGTATCTTAGTTTACTTCATAGTTTACTCAACAAGTATAACAAAAAAATTTGCAGGCACAAACTAGAAATTGTGTTACAGAACAGATGTAACTCTCAACTTTGTTAAAGATAGAAACTTTGTTCCATGTTGAAAACTCATCATTTCAAAACGTTGAAACAGTTACTGTACAATACAAAAATGGAAAAAAACAGCAGTTATATCATGCTAGAAGCTTCTTATTATTCAACAACTTGTGCAACATGCACCATACAAACAAAATACCACTATAAATTGAATTTTTCCCTCCATCAAAGCATTCTATCATTTTTCTGTCTGAACATCTACATCAAAGGTTGGTAAACCATTGATGTTATACAAAAATTTATATGCATGTTATTCAACAAATTATGCAACTTCAAAACAGAAAAATACCACTGATTCCATTTCCCTCTCCATCAAAGCATTCAAGCCACATCAAAAGTACGTTTGATGTTGCCGCAGAAAAAATATAATCAGGATACACGTCAAAACGAAATCATAATGTTGTGATGTGTATTTCAGCAAATAACAAGGAAGCGGATATGAAACTAGAAAGGCCGACATTTGCTTGGGAGCAAATACAGCATATTTCAGTCCATCTAAATCCCACGCAAAAGTGGACTATTCCAAACTTACCCCAGTGTAAAACTGGCAATGGTTCTCAAATAAATGAATTAAATAGTAGCTATGTGATTGAGAACAAAGATGCAATAACAAGCACTGTGAATCTCGAAAGCTTTACTAATCTTATTACAGGTATGCAAAATACTAACAATGATGAGATTTGATACATTTTGAAGGTCTTAGGCACATAAAATTGAATGTGTGGGTCATTACGCACGACTTACGTGCAATGTGACCCCAGGTAACCCGCAATGGAACACGTGTTCCATGGCCAAGGGCAGATAGAATTCTTTAGATAGAACATGGAACGGGTATAGCACTTTTGGCCCTTTTTTTGCTGAAAATAGCCATTAAAGTCCCCCAAATGAGTCATTTGGAAGTGGTGTATGCCAAATATGTGACTGCTATTCTGTAGACACATGTTCAAGGTACCCTTATACCAAATTTCAGATAATTTGGTTGTAAAATTAGGGCTCAGGATCCAAAAATCCATTTTTTTGGCGAAAAATCCCCCAAAAACCCTCATAAAAATTTTTCAAAGGCATGTATAAAAAAAAATGAAAAAAAAAAGACCTAGAGGGTAATGGCCCACTCTACCTCCATGCCAAATTTCAAGTCATTTGGCTGAATGATGGCGGAGTTGAATCCCTTTGACTGTTTGGCAGGAGAAGAAGGAGAAGGAGGAGAAACATGAGAGAACACAATATACATGTATTTCATCCATACCATGTGGTATGGACTGAAATATAATTATTTAATTCGACTGATTCTAGGGTACAGGTTTAAGGCATGAGGAAGAGAGTTAACATCATACAGGATTGTTGTATTTAATACTAAGTATACTAACTAACACTATCTTTTAAATACGTCAATGAAGGTTAGACATCCAGGCAATAAGATATGCTAAAAACAATTACTCAAGCAACTGGATATGATCTTGGAAACGGTCAGACATTTCAGATAGCATCCACTAAAAACTGACAAAAGGTAAGTGAGTGCTGCCTGAAACGTCTGACCGTTTTCAAAATCATATCCAGTCGCTTGAATAACTGTCTTTTTTTGATGCACATCTTTTAAATAGCAAGAATAGATACAAACAAGAGATTTCTGTACAGGATGGCTAGTGCCTGGAACAAGATGAAGTTGTAATGATGTATTGATGTATAGAATCCTTGTAAATGTATATAGAAGCTGTGTGTTAGTATTTTTGCTACTGTTAGTTTATGTTTTATATATTCCCTGTGTGTCGTATGTGTGTACATGTCAGAATGGACCACAGGAAGAATAGCTGCAGTTTGTACGCTAATTGTGGATCCTAATAAAGTCAACTGTGATTTTTTCACAGTTTACTTACCTCGTCAATGTCCTGACCAGGCGGGATCCCGGTGAAACTGGAGCGACGGTTGACGGCTGGCGAGGACGGCACGCTGGTCGGTTCGTTGTCGTTGTCCTCCGAGTCGGATGACGGGGAACTTAGCTCGACTGCCACTTTGGAGAATCGCGGCGTGCCTGCCCCCTTTTCAGCTGTCAAGGAATGAAGTAAAATGTGTTTACTATGTAGAAAGAAGATTTATTTCGAAGATAGTTACACCTGTTACATACATGTAGATCCTTAGGAAAAGCACTGACCACCCACTGCTTTCAATAGTCTTTGTAATGTTAGGAGGATACTAAGTCTTAGAGTATATACTTGGAAATCTCTGCTGACATAGCCTGGATCCCAGACTATTTCCAGGTACCCTGGAAGCCAGAGTACAGCGGCTGGCCAGCTGGATCGTGTTTCGCAGGTAAAGGTGCTTGGCGGGCCGAGAATAAACCAGCCGCAACCCGCTGTACTCTGGCTTCCAGGGTAATTTCCAGGGCCAATACACATGCCACTGTCCCCAGTTAGACCCTGATGGGTCTGTGGTAAGGTTTTGTTGGCCCTAGCCTGGTCCCTGAAGCTAGCCTGTTTACTGACCCTAACAGTCTGGCACCCAGGCTATGTTG
>NW_017802713.1:2451617-2513761 GCF_001625305.1 Branchiostoma belcheri
AAAATGTGTTTACTATGTAGAAAGAAGATTTATTTCGAAGATAGTTACACCTGTTACATACATGTAGATCCTTAGGAAAAGCACTGACCACCCACTGCTTTCAATAGTCTTTGTAATGTTAGGAGGATACTAAGTCTTAGAGTATATACTTGGAAATCTCTGCTGACATAGCCTGGATCCCAGACTATTTCCAGGGTAATTTCCAGGGCCAATACACATGCCACTGTCCCCAGTTAGACCCTGATGGGTCTGTGGTAAGGTTTTGTTGGCCCTAGCCTGGTCCCTGAAGCTAGCCTGTTTACTGACCCTAACAGTCTGGCACCCAGGCTATGTTGACAAGGAACAGAAAAAAACAGGCGAGTTGAAAGAAGCTTTTAGTTAATAATTATAATTCCTAGGAAAGTTACACTGTGACAGTTGCTGTAAGCTATTACAATGTTGATAGCTCCCTAAAAAACAGCTCTCAATGCAGTAACTGTAAATTCACTTGTTTTCACATGGACTTAATTCTGTAGTAGAAGAAGAGAGGAGTTTTTGCACTGTTTTAAATTCACACTTGAAACAATTTTGCAATACAGCAATATTACAATGGAAATGCAATCTAAATCTAACAGACTGTTAGGAGATACCTTGAGAATGTATTCTTTTCCTTCCGGCCCTATCTAGACTGCAGGGTGTACTACGGGAGCGTTTGAGGGCAGGAGTGCCCAGTGGTGGACTGTACGAACTCACAGTCCGATTGTAAACTCTTGGAGTTGTCGACTCTTCTGTTATAGTTGAGTTCATTCCAGACATTTTCTGTGAATAAAGATATAAAGGTTGAAAAAAAGGATACCAGTAATACACACACAACTATTAAAATCAGTCTTCAGACAAAGAGTCATCTACATGTACATGTGTATCATTTTTAATCGTGGCATAATTTCACAAGAATAAAGTCCAGTGATGTAAACATAAAGTTCTACATTTGTAAATTCTAGAAAGAAAGAGAAGTTTACTTTTCGTGCCTAAGGTTTTGCAAGGAGGGATCTTTAATGTGAAAACAGTGAATACCAGATTTGGTACTTACTAGAGCTTTGCCTGGATGATTTGGTGAACCAACTATGTTGTGCACAGTATTCTGGAAGGAAAGAAGACAAATAATTATACAATCAAAAATATTTTTTTTTATCAAATACAAATTCCTCTTGTGATAACATTTAATATATATTACCACTGCATATTCTAGTGGAGGACAATAAAAATCATCAGAAATTGCACTTGACAATGTCCTATGAGAAGATATCAAGCAAGGTAACATACTTAGACTTTGCAGGAACAACATGTAATATTGATTTAACACTTTGCAGTCTAATTTCGTGCCTATGTTTGCTGTGTGCACACACATATATAACACAACAGCACAAAGGTTGAACAAAGTGACAAAGTATCCCTTAGTTACAAACCATATGATATACATCCAACAAACATACTTGCTCTGGCTTAGTATCTTACATGTAAATGAATCCCACATCAAAAAGTACTGAGTATCATCTTTTAATGCCATTGTCAGTGGTAATAATAATTCTAATAAATGTTACAGCAGTTTTATCAGGGCTTGAAATACTGGGTGCACATGCACCTCATTGCACCAACATTTGGAGCTGTGCACTCAATTATTTCAGGTGGGTGCACCATGCCAGTGCACCCAAATATTTTCGTAGGTTTACGTATGAAGTTTAATGTATAATATTGTAGTATACAGCATATTCTCAACATCAAAGTGTTAGAAAAATAATAAAATCATTGTTATAACACTTTCTTAAGAAATAAAACATCATTAGTTTTTGCACCCTAAATATTTTCTGTGCACCCAATTTTTTAGGTTGGGTGCACCAGTGCACCTATTCCCAAAAATGAATTTCAAGTCCTGAGTGTTTATACAATGGATTGTGAGGCACAGTCTCAGGTACATGTAGTACCATCATCATAATGACTATGCAGGTTTTTGAATCATGACATGGGCGTCAATAAATCAGAACTGTCTATCCCATAGGACTGGCATTCATTTAAAACAGGTTGAAAATCCTTTATTGTACCTTTCTGAAAGCTTAATATTATGAAGTTGCCTAGCTACAAAATACTTACCCTTCTAACAATTATTATATAATACAAAATAAAATCAAGCAGCTGCATGAATTCTCTTAAGAATCAGATTACAGATAACATCCACCATTTTTCATCATCTACTTTTCGATTTATTTTGTTAAGAATTACGTTGATGTTCTATCTGAATGTCAAACCTTTATCAATGTACTTACCCTTCTGTTTAACTTTGGACTGTCCACTGTAAAAAGGTTGATAGCCTCTCTCAAAGATGTTAGTTTGTCCAAACTCTTCTCCTCTGTGTTATCCTCGTCTGATCCCTCGTTCTCCTCGATACTTTCCTGGTGGGGGGTCCCATGGATCGTCAACGGCCGACGCGACTTCGCGGGAGGTTTTTGAACCCAGGAGCCCAGATCGCTCTTCGGTCTACGCCGTCGCTGTTTTGTCGCCCTTCTGTATTTGACGACGTCTTCATTGGCTTGTACTGCTGAAGCATCCTGGATTTTACAATGAGAAGTTAGCATAGTTGTTAGCTCAGTACCTAATACCAGCTCAGAACAAGAAATAAGTAATGCTTTCAAGTACCAGAGTTATCAACCAAGTAATGAGGTGTTCAAAACCCCTGATTTTTTCCTAGAAGTAGAACTATCGCAGAGTGGAACTCGCTGTCACCAAGTACAGTAGGGGCATTGTCATTATATTAGCTTTAAACCTGTTTAGAGTTAGATTTTCAAATGTTAGGAGTAACAAGTCGTTTGGTGTAGTGATTAAGCCAGCTGCCGCCGCGCCACGTGCCTGCGAAGCTGGTGTGTTACGCCGAAATGCGGTTATACCGGCAATACAGATACAGTGCAATTGCAGCACAACAGAGTAAAACTAAAACATTTCAAAGCTTAAGAGACCAATCCTTTATATTTCAAATTCTACCATTAGACTTCGGTTAGATTGGTCTGACAACAAAGCATACATTGTGCAATATGTGTAGCAAAACGTCTCATAAATGTTCTTTTACAATTGATGTAAAACTGGCTACAGATTAATCAATTTCAGTTGATGTGTAACGCTGCATAATTGATCAGGCAAATGAATGACCTAAATGATAAGTTAAGTTAATATTTACCTCAGTCTACTGGGTAGGGCATGTTTACACCACTAGCTTTGTTTGTTTGTCAACAAGACAATTTGAAATGTTTATTTTTCATGTAGAGAGAGATTCGTGGTAGATTTTTCATGTAGGTAGAGAGAGATTCGTGGTAAACATAAAAATAATGCTACCTTGCAACAAGTAAAAATACATGCTAGATAGTGGATTATCGGGAAAATACAACATGTACAAATTACAGTGACTACTGTTAAAGCTGACCTTTTGCAAGGACTTGTCTTCCAATGAGGGAACAGCTAAGTTGAGCTGTGACTGGCTGTCCCCGAGCCCGCTGTCCTCACTACCAGCCGCTGAAATCCTCATCAGCGCGTGGTTCTGTTTCGCAGACAGACTTATCTTTCTACTCCTGTTCCTGGTGAGTTGTGGGGACCCTGTCGACTGGGGGTCTGTGAGAAGCCTTGTCGCTTGCGGCGCTAGCACGTCCGTGTTTTCTGTAATCGTAGCAAACTTCGGACTTATGGGTCTTATTATTACGGCGTCTTCTTGTGGAATGTCCAGCAAGGATGATTTTGGACTTGAACTTTGCAAAGAACTAGACGACGGCCTGCCTTGAGGCTTAGGGGTCACAGGTCGAGCGGGTGGGGGGCTATTCACAGAAAGATGACTTGAGGAAGAGTTAGGAGAAGATGTAGACTGTTTCTTGTAAGGTTTTGGAGTGACGGGCCTTTCTGGTTGGACAAGGGTGGTGAGCAAGTTTGTTCTTGGTTGTTCGTCCAAGGAATCGGTGCTTGATCGAGATCTCTCAGGTTGATTCTCGGGATGGGGGGACACTGGAAGACTTCTGAGAGAATGTCTTCCTCCTCTTCGAGTTGGCATCGGCGACGATGGCAGACTTTGACTCTGAGACTCCACCTCCAAGTTCTTATTAGGTGCAACGGCAAGCATGGAGTCTCGTGGCAAGCTATTTGTGACTGGTTTCTCGTTTTGCGTCTCGAGAAAGTAGGCTATGTCGTGAATGACCTCCCTGTCCTTGTCGATGTCAAGACTTCGTAACTCCTCCTTGTCTTCCATCTCGATCCTACCTTCGTCGTTCAAGGCTTCCGACATGCTTTCGGTACGCGAACGAGACCAGCGTCGAAAAGAACCGCTACTGCTCTCTGGTACTGCGATGCTGTCTGATTGCTGTAGGACCCTTGGAACTACACGGGTCCAGTCATCTTCTGTGTCCTCTACGTTTGCCATGTTGGGGGACAGGTCCGACTTGTCGTGCATGTCACCGCAAGGGACAATATTTATCGTGGGAGATACCGGCAAACTCTGACTTCTGGTGAATGGATTCCTCTGTCTTCTCTCAGGAGAAGTTATAACCACCGATGGCCTGTTTCCTTCGAAAAAGACGCTCTCTCCTTCGTCTTCAACAGATTCCGTCAACGACTTCTGGTCTTCGCCGGCTGCTATCACCTCTTGCGTGGGGGACAGGTGAATTTCGATGACATATTTCTGCTGTTTACCGTCCACTCCAAATGCGGGCTCCGAAGCAGATTTGGTCAACGTTGTCGGTCTGGTGTTCACACAGTTTTGTACGTCTGAAGTGGAGACTATTTTCCTGGTGTTGTGGTGGTTCTGCCGGGTGCTTCTCTCTAGCTGTGACGATGATGTCAACGGAAGTGGTAAAAGCAGCGATGAGTTATCAGGGTGAATGCCCCTAGCCTGTCCCTCGGCTGTTACCGCCCCTTTGCCTAATCGTTTGTCCTCGGAGGCAGGTCTGTTTGCGGTGTGTAGCTCCCCATTCTTCCTGTCATCTTCCACAGACGGCTGACCATTCACACCCGTGGGAGCCTGCAAGGGCGGGGAAAAACGGCAAACAATGTTGAAGCACGTATAGGTACAGGTGCTACGGCTCGGCCATTGAGCGCCCTGCCAGGTATTGACGTAGCTTTGGATAATCATTAACAAACAAACAAAATGTTGTGGACACTGGTGACGCTACCTGTGATGATTAGTTATTGTGTGCGATACCTTAGTGAGAGTGTGAAACTCTTTGATCCGGACCGGTACACTTCATGAACTAAGATAACGAAACACTAGAGACGGAATACCACTTCCTTTTCAATCTTATCATGGATCGCGGAAATAAATCAAGCTCAATTCAGCAAATATAATTCTGCTACTTATTTCCTATGAACGTGAAACAAACTACGACGTAGCCGTTTACTGAGAAATCACACAATAACACCGGTCTACTTTCTACATAATACCGTTGCATTGTAGCAATTCTGAGAAGCAATAGAAGAGGGGGCAAGTGGGAGGGCTGTTTTTATCTTTCAACCATTCTATTTTTGAAAACAAACTTTAAGATAACCTAGATTGTCCAAGATATTGATATGAGATATTGAACCAATCACAATACACAATCCAACTTTTCTGACAAAAAATATACAGCAGGACACTGCACTTTCACCCAGAGATTTTATGTGCAACACTCTACGAGGTAGGCTCTCCAGATGAAATCAAGTGTTGAAATTTGGGTCTGTTTTCTTTGCTCTACTGACTACATGGCCCAGTGGTGACAACCTGTACTAATAAAGCAGGTGTAATGATTAACTCTGTAGTGGTATAAAGTAAGTTTGGCCACACACACAGGTAGCCAGAAGGCCACAGGAAACCATGGGGACCCGTGTCAGACCTAAACCACCTGAAGATAAGGCACAGCTTTGAGGACCCCACCCACACACACGAATGTGGTAAAAGTAAAACTAAAAGCATACTACGCAAAACTTGATCACTAGAGAGAAAGAATTAATCTTTGACTCCATGAAAGACTGTAAGAAGAACGACTGTGGAGGGACCTTGTGTGTATATCAAACAAATGGCAGATGTTTTTACTCATTAAGTAAAGCACATTGATGCCTGACCAAGCTTCACCGATGATCAAAGCATCTGCACTGAACCTAGATGAAATTTATAACAGGAAGCTAAGACAAATTTTGTAAGTACATTTGTATAATCAAGTTAGACTACTTCCAGGAATGAGTCAGGAACAGGAAGCTTATCATAATTATTATACCGGAAATCCTTACATTCAAAAGATAAACTATATGAACTTCCGATATAATCAGAAATTCCCAGAACTACAAGTACTGTACTGAGTAATGTTACTGTACCAGTTTTATTTCCTGTTAATAATTATGCTTATGGCCTTCATTGTATTCCTCAATGGTTTTACTCTCCAAGCAGAGGTTGAATGGGAAGATTGTGACCTTTTTCTATGCCCCGTTTTTTTCTGACAGCCGGCCCATCCAATTGGATACTGTCGGCCGGCTGGATACTGTCCGCGTGTTGGATACTATCTTTGGCCACCAAAAGATCTGCTTGGAGATTACAATGTGTTATGGTTTTTGTATTTGTAAAGTTTGAATTCACTCAAGTTTGAAACAGTATGGGAAATCATAGTTGAAAAAAAAAATCTAAACAAATAATCTTGGTTTCTGCAGTATGCTTAGGCCACACCAATTTAATTTCTTGGTTAACGGATTTGCCCGCTTCATTTTTTTCTGATTTTCAAAAAAAAATTCAGAATCAACTGCAAAATGCTCATATTTTCTCCTGAACAGTTGAAACAGTCCTTTTCTTCCTAGTTGTTACAGTTATTCCAACTTTCAATGCAATGGTATCAATAAAAGTTCCAAATTCATTGTTTAAATTTTGAACCAGCCTGGTGTGTTGACTTCATGGCTCCTATCGTACCATTTTGGGCCATAATACATGTAGGATGCCTAGGCCTGTTTTTATTTTTATTTTTTTTTGCCCGCCCGCCCCATTATTTTTCTAGAAAAATCCGTTCACCAAGAAATTATATTGGTGTGGCCTTACATGATCACGTAGGACTGGTAGCCACTGAGAGGTGAGCAGATTTATTTGTGACAAGGCATGAAGCTTGTGTTAGTCTAAGGAAAGGGAATATTTGGTATCGTGTAGAGGGCTGAGTCAGTACTGGTCATTGATCCTACTGTCTTACTCTTTGACCTGGCGGACAAGACGTTGTGACTCACATGACTTATGTTATTCTTAGACATTGTACGTGCAAGCATTGCCTCTGTGAGTTCATTGTACTTGTCAATAAGATGGGGGGGAGGTTCTCTGGTAAATCAAACCTTTAGAATGTGTGTATATACATACTAGCCTTGTCTTTTTTCCCACAACTAAGTAAATGTTACGACTTGGATGAAGGTAAAAACAAGCTTGTACACGTAGACCGACTACTTCCATATTGTCCAGTAAGGAACAGGGAACAGCCTCAAGTATTTCATAAGTTTCAGTATGTTGAGGTATAAGGAAACTGCTACATGTACGTGACCATCTGTCACCTTCCTCAGGGCAATTCTGACTGGTTCACATTGCACAGCACAGATGTCACTGCTATAGATGCATTCACAAACAAAGTATTATATATATCTACACGTTGGCTGAATAAAACGCTTGGTTGTGTAAAAAGAGTCTCTTTATTCAGTAACTTACCAACCTGATGAAACTGTTCATGGAGATAGATAAGAAGGGCTTACTAGGGGTGACACCACTGAGTACCTACTAGTACTGTAACATTGCTGGTATGTTACACCCAAAAGTTGGCTATACCAACTCTAAATCAGTGTGTATTGCTACTTACTTGAATGATCCTGTTGAATTCTGTGACTAAGCCATCCAGTGCCCAGCGAACCACCAGAACACACAACACACACAGGAACAGGCAAACCCGCAAGAAGCGCTGCACAAGTTTCAACATCACAAACCTTCGCGGTAACCTATTACGTTGCTAATCGTCAAGACAAATCTTAAGTGCACACAAGCTCTAGACACTCCTTCTAACCATATTGTTACAACACTTCATTTATGACACAGTCCCTCAAAGGTTAGGGGGCAAACTTCAACACCGTGTTTCTAAGACAACACTACTTATCCTGGACACAAAACCAATAGGGAGAATGTTTTTAGTCTGTCCTCTTGTTTATCTACGTTAAAAATGTACACACCACTTCACCTGGCGACACCAATGTGACGCCTTGGTTCTCATATTGACATTTTTTTGCATTCAGAGGTGTATAAATAGAGCATAAAAAGTATAAAACACTTGTATAATCCCTGGGAAACAACATCCATATAGTTCAGCGTTGTTGATTTGTATGGCTAATACCTCGACACCCTTCATCGTGACATTGGCAAACAGGGGAAAGATTAAGCGAGAAGTGATAAGGTCCCATTTTAGCATTCTTAAATCAAAGTGTCAGACTTAATTGCTGTTACAGCAAAGCCAGGTCGGTATGTCACGGCCTGTTTTTCAAAGTCTACTGATCTTTCTGATAGCACAAAAACAGATTCATAACTTTTCCCTCCGACCTAGTTTTTCATTTTATGATATGATATGATAAGAAAAGTACTGTTTTGCAAGAAGCTGCCAGGAAGCAAATGCTGGAATAGAGTTCTACTTCTATAACATAATTCTAGTAATGACCATCATGAACCAGATGAGTCCACAATATAGGCATGCCTCTTTCTAAGGCCACAGCAAGTAATTTTTATGGATGACATCATTAATTTTTGCCTGACTTTGGAAAAAAAAACAAGAAATTCTGTTGCCTTCTGACAGTGGTCAACATGCCACAAATGGACAAAGATGTCTGTTGCCATGCATGCCGGAAGGTGGATGGCAGATAACTATGAAGAGAGGAGACAAGAAAGGGCTCTGAATTAATGTTTTGTTTCTTACTTTGATGCAGTGATATGTGATGCTGGCTGTGTATATGTGATGTTCCCACTGAATCAAAATAATTTTGTACAACGATTGAGTCAAACTTTTAAAATGTTTTTTTTTCGGCCCACCTTGTTTTTTTTTGCTCGCTCGCATTAGATTTGGAGTCTGCGGAGGATGTCATCCATAAAATTTACTTGCTGTGGCCTAATATGCTGTTCAGCAAATATCTACGATGTGACTGTGACAATGATATTACATGTAATTCAACGTAAAGTTAGGGCAACCGAATGAAACTGTACAACTGTTTGTCATACACTTCCTCAATCTAAATCAAAGTTTTACTGAAAGAATCTACACCCAAATCTACTATAGTAAACAGTTAAACAATTGAAAATTATATAGAACTCATATGGAACATGTATTGAACATAATGTACCTGAACCTCTTGCATGACCTGCTGTAAACCATAACTGCAAAGGTAGAGCTCGAGTTCCATTCTTGATCACTGCATCTTACAAGCTAACAGTGTTCCACATTGACTGCATTGGCGTTCAACACTGTATCATTGTTAGCGTTATATCAGTAAATCATACGCAAAAATACTTGACCCGACAAGGGAAAGGTTAGAGTGCACAAATACCTTGGCGTCTTGGCGCATTATCGAGTATCCGTACAGGCAGTGCTCAACGCTTAAGGAACGCATCATGCCTACGCCATCTGTCGGCATCTAAACCGCTCTTACTTGTTTTCAATTTTCCTAATTGACTTAAGTCTAATTCTGGTCCCTTATCCGGTGTGTAAACAGTTTAAGGTCTTCAAAAGTAGCCCCCTTATCGCAAGGGGCCGTGCTACTAATTCTCGGGGGTGAAACTCGACAAGAAATTTTTCGTTCCTCGCGCTAGTCGCAGTTTAACAAATCTGTCCCAACTTTTATCCTATATTCTGTACATTGTAAGAATTTTAGGACGACTGTTAGGTATTTCCTAGTGACATTTAGTATGATAACTAAGCTGTTAACGCCCGTAACATTTTATTTCATACCCCTAATCATCTTGACAATGGTTCTTTCCAAGTGACCACATCCTTTCAAACAATATCCAGGTTTGAAGTAGTAAATCGTAGAGACAATGCTTGACCCTGCCTGCCTTAGGGCCAGAGGAATCTGTCTTTAACACCTAAACACGGCTTGACCAAACCCTTTCTTGTGTTAGCCGGGAGAGATGGTAATCACTGTTGCCAAGGCTGCTGGGAAAGACGTGTAACGAGCTACAATATAATTACAGAGAGCTTCTGGACCAGTATTGTAACCTATTTCACGACACTACATTGTATATTCCTATGCAGGCCTCAAAATTAAAGGTGGTCCGATGGCGATGGTCACTGACCACTAAAATTTAGGCTGGGACAACTAAAAAGACACTTTGGGACATTTTTGGGACAATAGAAAAATAAAATCAGAATGACAGCCCTTCTTTTGTTTATCACGCACACGCTTTTGGATCCGGAAAAGTCCCCCCAAATTTCCTGTCTACTCTGCAATTATAGTGCACCTGGGAGTGAACATAAGCAAAATTCAAGTTGAGGTCATACAACTGTACCTCCCAAAAACAGGCTGGGACAATTCATCCTCACTTTGGAACAATTGAAATATATTTTTGGGACAGTTGGGACAACAGGAAGAAAAGTTAATTTCGAGGCCTGCTATGTTTTCACAACATAGTTTAGCAGTATGAGAAAAGGTTTTTGCAGTATTTGAAGTAGCATTTTCATCCCTGTATATGTTCATAATAAAATGCCTGATGCATTCTCAGTCATAAAACCTGAATATGGTATGGAGCATGTTTTCTCTTGGCTCATGTTGTTTTGGGACAAACATACTAATTCCATTTGGCAACCAATCTTGGTCACATCTAATTGTATCTACCTCCTAGGTGCCATGTAATGAAGAAAGAAACTTCAAAGGAGGGGGGGGGGGGCTGATAACCAGTAATATCTGATAGTGTTGCCCTTTTGGCCTTATACACCACAGCTTATTGGGGTAGGTGGGGATAATTAAATCATGATAGAGGCCTTTGCAGGGGTTTTAGAGTGTGTTTTTATCTTGAAAATGATCTAGACATAGAGCTGTGTACCTAAACAAATTTTAGATACAGGTACACAGGTCTGAGGTACAGGTCCGGACCTTAACCTGCACCTGAATGATTCAATAAATAAATTAACATGTTCTTCTGAACTCCTTCCATGATGACAGAAACATGAATAAACCTAGCCTGGGTACCATTCGATTTTTCGCTCTGCAACGCTCAAATAAAATCGTGTGATTTTTTTCGAGTGTTGCGGAGTGAAAATCCGGATGGTACCCAGTCTGGAATAAACCTAACACTAATATCAGTTACGTGTAAGATTTTGTTTATGGAGAATTCTTATAGAAAACATAGGAAAAACAAAGATGCTTCAGTTATCAACTCCTACCCTGCAACACAAACCTGACCAAAGTGACATTTTGAGGGAGCGTAACTAATACACAACAGATCTTTAAATTCGGGTGACCCCGTCCTTACTTTTCTACCCATGGGGGACAAGCTATCTAATATTTAATTACACAGTTTAGGTCACAAATAGGCATATAATCAGTGTGAAATTAATCAGGTACAGTACTGGTACTGAGGGATGAGGTATTTTGGACCTGTACCTAATCAATTTTTCTGGTACGGAACTGGTACAGCTATATTCAAGTCTTGTACAATAATACAGCTTTAGCCTGCTTAGAATAAGTCACTATCCCACCAACTGTTAGCTGAATAGCAACCACTGGAAGCAGATAAAGGCTAACAAAACTGGACTCCACTAGCTAAAACGACCACACCTCAACATCAAGTAAATCTAAGACTTTACAACGTAGTTTCAGCAAGGTACACGTAACTGACATCTGTTTTGTTATGTACGTTTTTTCAAAAGTCACTCAGCAGCCGACGCACGGACTTATGCCGGAAATGTGCTTCTAAGATCAACCCTGACCTCCTCCCACCGAGAGGAAGCGAGGAGCATGGCAGGAACACTCGAAATGCTAACAAACTGAGAACTGTGAAGTGTAGGACAAATAGATACCAAAACTCTACCATACCATACCTAACCCGACTGTTAAACGAATGAATAGCAATATTGTTCTCAACACAACCCTTCAGAGAACTTGAACAAGGAAAAAATTGTGACTTATGTGATGAAAGAATTAGGCCCGCATGTATGTCATACTGTTCGCGAAATATATCTATGTGTATTATATATCTATTATTTTAATCATCTTTTAATCATCTGCAACGGAGACAGAACTGATTTTAAATAGGTAAATTTAATTATCGTTTTTATATTATAACTGAATGACACTTTTAAAGTACTTGTAATGGAATCTGCAATTCAGCCAGTAGGCTGCGAGAGTTTCTTTTCTAATAAACCATTCAAAAAAAAAAAACAAAAAAAAGGGTACAGACTTGTGTACTTAGGAAACAACAGTAGTAAAACCTGCGAGTAAACGTCTTTTATACCCAAGAGATTTACAACTACAGAAATAAAGAGCATACCAAAACTGTTTGACTACGTGACAGAATGAAGAAAAAAACATTGTAACAGCACACTTTGAAAACTGTTGTCAGATGCTGATTATTGTGAAAAGAGAAACGTGGTAAAGTACCAATCACTGCTTTGGGTGGAAAAATTCATTAGAGTGAAGTGGCAAAATTGGGTCTTGAAAGGACCCTCAAACTCAATAACCAAAGGGGGAAAATGTGAAGAAAAAAATTTATGAAGCTCAAGTCTTTGGTAGGTGAATGAGTAACGTAAAAGATAGACCATGTTTCAACAAGCACTACTGAAGTAAGTGAAGTAGGTAAGATGACTGTTTATTTTGAATTTGAAAGGTCATCTTCAAATTTCAAGGACAAAATCTTATTAACCCTGTGTCCCAACCAGCGTAGTTGGATATTATTAGCCAAGTAAGTTTCATATGAAATTGAATAAAATCTCTATATCAATAACATCTCTATATCAATACTGTAATTGTGACACTGAGCATGTATCGCGATTTCTGACGTAACATGTACAGTAAGGCTACATAATACTATACATGTATATACATTGTACATGTAATTTCTTACCTTTTTCCAATTTCTGTCCTTTATCCAAAATAACTTAGTCAAGTGTTTGAAGAAGAGCAGTAATTCACACCTGTGTTGTGTGTTCTAACAGCTGTTTTGAGTTATAAACTTCTTCAGCTTTGAGCTTGTAAAAATCTTGAAAACATCTAAGGTGACTGCACTCACGGCCACTGCAGCACTGTACAGGAGTTACTGTAGCACAAAACAGCTTCGAAAATCTGTATCAGTATAGCCAGTATAACCGCCTTTCGGTGTAACACACCAGCTTCGCAGGCACACGGCATGACGGCAGCTGGCTACATTACACCGAACACCTAACCCTTGAACATCCAACTCTAGGCACTGTTTAAAGCTATCTAATGACAATGCCCCTACTGTACTTGGTGACAGCGAGTTCCACTCTGCGATAGTTCTAGGAAAGAATGAATTCTTGAATACCTCAATCCTTGGTTGATAGGAATCTTAACTGAAGTCATCTTATTGGCAATTTCAAAAATTTCTACTCTAAATTTAGAACACAGTGAGAATCTGTTGTATGTTTTGGATGTATGGCTTAGAAGAGGTAAATACTTTGATCCTCCAGCAATCTTAAACTAAAAAGGTCACATATCTAAGTTGTAGACTGATGGAATTGAATTTTTAGCTCATTCTTGACAAAAAAACTCTTGAAGAATATACCATGATGTTTATCAATTTTGTTACAAGTCAAAAGTGGCAATATCAAATCATTGGTAGTGCTGCCAGCAGTAAAAGGAGAGAAAGAAAAGTCTAAAGCCTTCCTAGACAAAAAAATGGTAGCAACATGTCAAAACTTACCAAAATTCACACCCTGTCTGCTTGCAGCTACAACTACTAGTAACTTGTGAATGTCCTAGAGTCCTTGGTGACTGCATAAAGTACTGAAACTAATATACGTATATGACGTACATGTATGAATACAGTCAAGTGCACTACTTGACTCACCACTAAATACAGTATCACCAAGGTGGTACTTCATCACATAGAATTGCCACCTACCACCAAAAGGATATTGTCCCAACACCACTCAAAACCTGCAACTTATCCATAAGGATAACAAAGTTGATCTGTACTTGGGGTATTGCAATGGTATTAGATTGGTGTCCTTGGGTATTGTTAGGTTACCTCCTAGAGGTTAGAATGTCTTTTCTTTTTTGCAAATTAGCCATATTGAAAGCCACCCTAAACTAAATGGCTTGAAAGCCTGTAAGAAAAGACTGGAAAACAAGCTTTCATTATTCTTGACCCCTGCAAAAGGCATTGACCGAGGGTAAAGACGTCATAGTCTAGGAGTAAAGAGACTCTTTTTACACAGACAAGTCTTTTATTCAGCCAACGTTTCAGTGACCGTCTGTCACCTTCCTCAGGGTGACAGACAGTAAGAGTCTTTTTACTAAGGCAACAGCAAGTAAATTTTATGGATGACATCCTCCGCAGACTCCAAATCTAATGCGAGCGGGCGAAAAAAAACAAGGCGGGGTGGAAAAAAACAAGGTTCCTACATCTTAAAATTTTGACTCAATAATTGTACAAATGATTTTTATTAAGTGGGAACATCACATATACACAGCCAGCATCACATATCACTGCATCAAAGTAAAAAACAAACCATTAAATCAGAGCCTTTTCTTGTCTCCTCTTTATAGTTATCTGCCATTCACCTTCTGGCATGGCAACAGACATCTTTGCCCATTTTCGGCATGTTGACCACTGTCAGAAGGCAACAAAATTTCTTGTTTTTTCCAAGCAGGCGAAAATTAATGCGCGCGCTGATGTCATCCATAGAATTACTTGCTGTGGCCTTAGGTCTGAGCTAGGTCTGAGCGAAAATAGGTGATTTTACAGTACAACTGTGTCACACGTGGTTTCACTTGGAACCCCCATTGGGAAGGGACAAGCCTCATTTCATACCAATTAGTAAATAGGCATAGGTTAATCCTCTGTTGTTGTAGTAATCCTATAGGGATCAGCATCTTTTGTGTAGCCAAATAAAAGGATTTAGCCAATTACTTTTAAAAAGGGAGGGATAATAAAACAAGTTTACAGATAGGACTGACAGATCTGAAAAGATAAACACATAGATATTCACAGAAGTCAATTGGCAAATACAACATTTGTAGGGTACCAAACCCTTTGAAAATTATACTGTAGTGCAGCTATTTGATTAAGAAGACTTAAAAAGTTTTCCATATCTATTACACCCCTTGATTCAAAGACCTGCAGTGCAGTTATTTCATGTACTGCTAGGGGTCGCTTCTCTTTAGTCTCTATAACTTACAGACAAACAAGAAACTATTCTTCTTTTAACTTCCCAAAACCCGCAAATTTTAGAAAAGGCGGGACATTACGTCTTCCATGGTTTACAAAAGAGAAGTCAAACCCTTCAGTCATAGTTTTAGACATAGCAATAGTTTTAGACAATTAGATTTCATTATGTACATTTTAAAGTTATTTTATACTCTGTTTCAGAGTTCTTTTATGTTTGTAACCTGCAATTAGCCTTCGGGCATGGATTTGCAATAAACTTCTCACTATAATACCAAGATATAACCTTTGCATGGGCTACTAAGGCAAAGAACATTTTGTACTTCTGTTCAGCAACCAAGCGACCTAACAATGTTTAAACGCGTGACAACTTTCCACAGAAATGCACAGTATTCTCCTTGCAACCGATTTACGCTCTTTTATCTTTGCTCAAGTCATGGACACGACAATGCAGGTCACTTCATCACAACCGTATCAACATACCAGCTCTAAAGCAGCCAAGAACATCCACATTCCACGCTAACATCAATCTAAATGACTTCCACAAAAACAAACCACCTTGCAGGGTTCAAGCAATCAAACATGAGTGCTCCTATTGTGTGGTATTTGTTCAGGCGTTGACAGATACGCGCTAATTCTTGAAACATTGTGTTCCCGTGTGGTAAAATGCAAAGTAACTCAAATCTAATAATAGAAAATATTCGAATTGACACGTATGTGATTAAGGCACTGTAACAAATCACAGTGGTTACCACAATTACACTATGAAGGTACACACACCAATTCTTCTGTAACAGGGGTCCATAGTAAGCTACTGTGCACTTCAAAAAGTGTATATATGCATGTGAAAAGAAAGCAAAACGTTTTTTTAAATTTAAAGTCCCTTGGCTAATTTGCAAATCTTCACGCGCACGCAAATTTCTCACGCACACAAAACCCAATCCCGATGACAGTTAAGTTACAAGAGTCAAACTGTGCATGCTGACGGTATGTCCCAATACTACAGGCAATAGTTAAGAATCTAGCCTAAGGCCTCCAAAAATTCCCACAATTAGGAATCCTTAAAATAGCTCCCGGATCTAAGTTCAGATTTATCACAAACTTTTGTCAAGCCTTTTTATATGAACCGGCCTATAAATTATAATCACAAAGATGACGATCATAAAAATTCTTTCAAAAACTTCTTCAAGATACAGTCAGATGTGCTCCAAAACGGATCCAATGGCAGTCAAAACATAACCTTTGTTTAAATGTAGGTTTAAAAATAAAGCAATTTTCACTAAACTTTTAAGTACTGTTGTGGACTTTCCACCCACTGCCCTTGGAAATGTTTGAACTGTATTTTAGAGTTAATATTGCTCAAACAACAAATTGTGACGCTTCCAAGGACGCCGAAATATAAATTAGATTTACGAATAATTTCTTTCATTGAAAACACGGCAACTTTTTCAAGCAGATTCTGTGTATCTTTACCAGAGCATCAAAACCATTGTGTAAAACTCCTTCTAGATTTCTATTCAATGAATATTACATAAAGGATTTGGTTATTTCACATTGTCATAATAAATTCCAGCCGGTTTGGATAATCCCCTAAGCTAAGAAAATTCCATCAATCAAAAGGAACATTCCTTCTCATCATCTATCAAAATAAGTGCCATACAGATCAAAGAAATTCCTCCAAAAGTTTGATTTACCAAGCGATGGTGTCAGCATAAGTATCGATCTAGTCCGGATATAAAACAATTAGCGTTAAATGATTAGACCTTCCTTAAGAATCAACCTTTGTGTTTTTGACTCAGTTGCTACACAGCTGTAATTTCTGTTCAAATGAAAGCTAAGCAGTGTTGAAGACTGTACGGGCAATCCGGCCATATTGTGGACTCATATTTTGGTTGTTGAAGGTACACAGAAACCGTGAGACTGCTCTGGAACTTGTGACAAACACGCAAACATGAACTTAGAACAACAATGTACCAACTACTGGTATCCTACAGTGGGTAAATTTCTGGAGGGACACATTGACCAAAGTTACCACCTGAAAGACAATATCCAGACATTCAATGTGTTGGCACAAATATATAATATAAAAAAATGTAGACTGTTAACAAGACAATGCGCGAAACTTGCAAGTCACTGCAAGACTCTGCTATGTCAGCATTACATTTTCATATTTGACCTACGTACCAATGTACCCTGCACAAAACCTTGAACCACCTGTATGATTCAGGTATGTTTAATGTTAATTCGCGTTAACAAGAGGAAAATTACACTGTCTACTAAGCAAGACAACATTTGCTATTCAACATCCTGTCTTTTCAACAAGTGTTATCCAATTGAAAAAAACAACAACATCTGTGTACTAAACTTGACTAAGGGAATTACTTACATGTAAGCAATCAGATTCTAAGTAGGTAAACTTAGATTAGAAACAAGTGCACAAGCGAGCTGACATTGTGTGCCATTGACATTTTGTGTAAATTCCTTCAATTTTGAACTTGAAGAGAGCATGGAACAGTATAACAACAAATGAAGTAATGATCAGAAGCTGATTTTCTTTTTATGCCTAACACTAAGGCCACACCATTTTAATTTCTTGGTTAACGGATTTGCCTGCTTCATTTTTATCTGATTTGCAAAAAAAAAAAAAAAAAAAATTAGAATGAACTGCAAAATGCTCATATTTTGCCCTGAACAGTTGAAAACAGTCCTTTTCATCCTAGTTGTTATAGTTAGTCAATCTTTCAATACAGTGGTATCATTAAAAGTTCAAAATTCATTGTTAAATTTTGAACCAGCCTGGTGTGTTGACTTCATGGCTCCTATCGTACCATTTTGGGCCATAATAGGATGCCTAGGCCTGTTTTTATTTTATTTTTTTTTGCCCGCCCACTCCATTATTTTTCTAGAAAAGTCCGTTAACCAAGAAATTAAATTGGTGTGGCCTAACACTTACTATTTATAATACATGTATTATGTTATTTCCCCTTGATTTTGTAGTTTTGTGGCCAGGCTCAATGTTAAGATACCTTCAAATACAAATCTAATTTCAGAGTTGGACTGGCTGATGAAATCTCTATCAACAGGCCTTACCAAGACTTGCCACACTTGACAGATGGGGTCTATGAATAACAACACTTAAAACACAATTAAGTCCACACGTCTGCCCTTAATGCTTTGAAGCTAAAGCGTCTTAAAGAACGAAAATGACCATGTGGCCAAACAACCTGTCACTCCCTTCATTAATTAATCTTTTCAACGAGTTAAAAAGATCAGTTCATCAAAGGAATGATTATGTAAAATACAAAGTTCTCTTGATGTTACGGCTGATGGTATTTGTTCAAGTTGACACTTGCTGTCTCATGATATTTGCTAGGTACACTGAGGAAGTCTAGTGTAGAATGCTTCATCACGTAAGCTGAGTTTGTACAAGTTAGCGTGGGTACGTACATGTACGTGCCTACATGCACGTATGCATTAACCTGTGCTATATTTAACAGGGCTTGTTCACTCTCTTGTAGCATTACCTGTTCTATATTTACCAGGTATAATTATAAGAGTGTCTGCAACCTTGGTATGCGAATACTCAGGCATATACAAGTAGCTCTTTACTAGTCTTTGGCCTAGGAAAAAATGTTGTGTTTCCTGTTTCAGTCCTGAAAAAATTAGGGTCAGTAGCTAGGGATTATCTTTTTTTCTTCTTTTTTATTTAGACATCAATATTTACAAAGAGGGGTCTAACTTATACAATAGCATAGTAAAACCTACTTGAGGACACTTTTATTTTCAATGTCAATGTTAGAAAACCAATTGTACAACGTTTGGTCAGGTGTCAGATCATGGAGCTAGAAAAGGTTGATCAGCTCGAAAAATTTATGTCCCTTGCAGGGGTCCACAAAGAAGTCTACGGTTGGCAGGTTTTTCTAGGGTCAGTCGGGAAACAGGAAACACAACATATTTTCCTAGGCCTTAGGATTGTCTTTTGTTTGTCAGATTAACTCCAGAAGAACTATTATTATTATTATTATCATACTAGTATATGCAACCATATCTGGAACATCAGTAGCAAATTTTAGAAAAACTGCAGAAACACCAAAACTGCCAAGTCTAAGAAAAATAGTTGATCCAAATTCAACATCATTACTGGCTGCAATAAAGAACTGGTGGCCTGGATTTTCAAACTATAACATTTCCATGCAAGTTCTTTACGATAAATAATAGATGACTATCATATTCAAAGAAATGGGCATATATTAATTATAATATGATCAGAACTTTGATATATGAAGGAGTCCATATCATCACAGGCAAATATTAAGACAACAATGTCCCCATTCAAGTTCAACAACTGACAGATATTTCATGATAGGCAGTTAACTCTTGACAAAGGCCTGTGTACATGTTTGTGGTCCCGAGGTGCAAGTAGTCATTGTAGCAAGAAGGGGGTAAGACAAATATAGTTATTGTGGACATGGAAAGAATTAATAAACTATTACTACAAATAATCAACTGCAATCAGGGCAGTGTAGCCTGGTAGCCATTCTATTCTAGTTCTGCTACGTACGGTCCTCTGTTTCCCTCAGATTTGTCAGATATTATAAGGCAGCAGCAAGTAAATTTTATGGATGACATCCTCCGCAGACTCCAAATCTAATGCGAGCGGGAGAAAAAAACAAGGCGGGCCAAAAAAACAAGGTTCCTACATTCTCAAATTTTGACTAAATAATTGTACAAATGGTTTTGATTCAGTGATAACATCACAATCATGTACATATACTCAGCCATGTTTCACATATCATTGCATCAAAGTAAAAAACAAAACATTAAAATCAGAGTCTTTTCTTGTCTCCTGGCTTCATATTTATTTGCCACCCACCTTCTGGCATGTCAACAGACATCTTTGCCCACTTTTGGCATGTTGACCACTGTCAGAAGGCAACAAAATTTCTTTTTTCCCCAAAAAAACAGGCAAAAATTAATGCGCGGGCTGATGTCATCCATAAAAATTACTTGCTGTGGCCTAAGGGGATTACACCTGAGCTAGAATTCATATATGGATATATAATAAAATATATACCTGGCTAGGGGCAGCAGGGGTCCAAATACCCCTCAGTGTGAAAGAAAGGTAGTGCTGGTAAAATTGGTGCCAAATAAAATTTTTTACCGGTGTGCACCAGAGTGCAAGCTTTATCAGTTAGTACACTGACTGTACTACCCATTGAAATACCCAATAAACTGAAAAGGTAACAAATCCAGAATCCAGGGAGTTTTTCTTCATTTTTTTTTCATAATCAAACAATAGCGTTAAGCAAATATTGGATACTTTTATTATGTACTGCATGTACTTTTGGTTGAGTACCTATTTTTTTGGGGGGGGGGAGGGGGTGCAACTACTAAGTTTTTTTTTTTTTTGGTGCAAGTAAATTTTGTTTTCATCTGCACCTGTGCAAGTTGACCCCCAAATCTATTTGGACCCCTGGGCAGTCAACAAAACTTACAGATGTTCAAAATAGATAAGTCTAAATGCCCTCTAGGTCAGTGTTCATAAGTTCGGGTATAATATATACATTATTAACACAAGAGTGCCAGTGCGCCCATGGATACCCACACGTGATCTTCTGTACCTTGGTCATCCTCAAGGATTTGAATATACAGTATACTACCAGTAATAAATAATATAGGTCATTGCTGTACAGTTGAACCTTCAACTGGGCACACCTAAGCTTAAGGTACCACACCCACACCAAACTGTACTGTTAATATTAAAATTCCAAACTAACCATGTACACTTGAGAGTCATAACACACGCACATTGACATGGTGACACCCGTAACTGCACTGAAAGTGAAACAATTAATTTTAGTGTTGTAGTGTTCATACAACACTAAAATTAATTGTTAATATGATATGATATATAATGACATTAGCACAGCTTTTGATTATTGTACTGAATACTGAATGCATCTAACTGAGTAGACATTAATCAGACAATCTGCAGTAACTCAAGAGTAATATAAATAAATTTTTTGTTGAAATAAATCTCTTTGTCTTTGAATAGCAAAAAAGTGACACAAACCTGAAAGCTATATTGCTTTATGATCTGTGGCACCATTCGCTCTATCATAGCATATCAGAGGTTGTTTTGTCGTAACTCTCACCTGAAAATTTCTCACCTCTAGATCATGTGCTTCCTCTTGCAACATGTTTCCCTCTTCCTTTTCAACCTCCTCCGATAGTTTGTGCAGCCTCTTTCCCTCGTCCCACCTGTACTCCAGACAGAGCTCCTGCAGTCTTCTCCCTTCCTCTGTCTCAGCTTCCTCGCAGAGTTCTTGAAGTCTTTTCACCAGGGGGCTGAGGTGTAGCTCAGGGTGGCTGCCTCTCGTGCTCGGAGTGGTCTGTCCGGAGGACAGTTCGGACGGTGTGTGACCGCCGGAGAGGGATAGCGTCCTTCGCAGCTGTCCGTCCGGATAGAGGCGGTCTACGGCCGAGAGCGAGTGGTGATGCAGGTGGCCCATCAGGGAGGGGTGGATGTAGCTGCTGTGGCGCCGGCGTAACTTTGGCGCGGCGGTAGGACTAGCAGGGCAGCTCGCAAAGCAGACCGACTTGCGCCTTCTTACCGAAGGAGAACTCATCGGTACGTGGGAAGGCATGGCACTGGATAATTTCTCCTCCACCTCACGACCATTTATGTTGGGTAAACTGGAATGAAGGGGCTGGTCTTTTATTAGGTTGTATGTGGGACCGCGCAGCTCCGAAAATAGAAACGTCTTGCAATTAGCCTTGACGCTGTCTTCATCTTGTATTTGTTCAGCCTCCGGCTCTTTGTCATGGTCTGCGAGTGGTTTTGACAATTCTGGTATATCTTTGGGTTCGGGCTTTGTTTCAGACTTTTGAGTGTTTGCTAGGTCAACAGTTTCTAACTCTGGGGTACTTTGGGCGTCTGTCGTTTTAACGTTATCATCATTTTTAAGCCTTTGAGGCCTGTAACACCCATCCTTTGATGATAAATCAGAGTGCATGTTGTCTAAACACCCCATGCCCATAGCTGTTGTAATGTTGTTTGGGCTGTCAAATATGTCGGCAACTTGTCCTTTGGACTTGTCGAGGGACAAAGTACCATGTGCACGCCTCATACCACGTGATGCGAGGGACCTGTCAAGCACGTCGTCCCTGTCACAAGGTCGTGTTGACCTTGGTAAATCATCTACGCCACTTATCGTATCCTCTGACAACTGTTTACCAACTTCCTCGGGGCCCGTGGTATCAGCGTCATCTGGTTCGGCACTCATGCTCGGTTCCACGACAGCGCACGTGACTTGGCCTTTTCCACTCGCCGTGGCCGTACGCAAATATTTACTCTGGTCAGCGTCAGAACTCTGACTGACATCTTCTTGAAGTTCATTGTCATTTTCCCCTTCCATAAACGGCATACTATTTGATGAAGAACTGTAAGGAGTCAAATCCTGTGCACTACTGCCACTTTGTCCCTCAGTGTCAACTTGCATATTTTCATTCCTTTGACTTTTCAGCTTAACCTGTAGCGTGGAGGTAAAACTCTCTGGAGCTTGGATTGTCCGAGGCCGAGTTCTTGCCCTGTTGGCTCTCTCAGTTTCTGCTTCTATGTGAGAAATGTCTTCCTCTTTCTTTATATTCTCAACTTGTCCTTTGCCTTTTTCACCACCTTGGCCTGCATCTAGCATTTCATAGATGACTGCATTGCTGCGTTCTTGTATCTTCAGCTGGACAAACTTTGTTTCTTCTGAGTCGGCTCCTTTAGTGGTGCCTGCGCTGATCCCACTCGACCACTGTTGTTCCTGCCTGGTTACCACCTCCTTAGCCGTGTTTATTCCACTTACGTGGGAACTTGAGTCTGTTGTTTCCCCATCCAGTTTATCGTCTACGGTGACAGAAAGCTTCATGGGAACATCCGGATCTTCCTCATGATCCATTTTCCAGGTCAAGGTGCAAGTGTTCGCAGTGGAGCTTTCCAACGTTGAACTAGCCTGTTGAACTTCGTTATGATCTGAATTGTCTGTGATCAAGGGAAGAGTTTCCGTTATAATTACATCCACCGCTGGCAGTTCTTTTAATCCAGTGACATTTTTCGTCACAGACTGCAGAGCATCAAAAGTCCTGGTTTCCCCACAGGTAGAGCTAACATCCTGACTTTTGTCTGCCAATTCTGCGGCATTGTGTTCCTTCAATAGCTCGTGTGAACTCTCTTTTATTGAGTTGTCCACGTTTACAATATTACTTGCCAGGGGGTCATCACTAATTGGGCTTAATTGACCGCTACTTTCTCCATTGTCTGCATGAGTGGTAATTAAATTAACCACAGTAATGCCCTCGGGCTGAGCCCCACTTTCTGTACATACTGTCACAACATTTGTTTCCAATTCTTCTGTACCATTCACTACAGCCTCATTGCCTTTTATAGTACTAGAGTCATTCACTGAGTCATTTGATGAACTCTGTGATGAAACAATCCCTGTTTTCCCAACCCTTTGCCTTTCTTTTACAGTTTTACAGTTTCTATTGCCAGAAAGTAGGTCACTTGCGCCCTGCTTGCTCTCTCTGTCTGCCTTTGTGGCTCTTGTTTGTTTTTGAGTCTGTTTCTGTACAGTACCTCTTGTCTCAAGAGCCGACTGTCCCCTGGGTCTTGTTCCTGTAGCAGGAGGTGCTGATCTTCTCCTTGCTTTCTCGTCTGCTTTGGTTCTCAGCACTTGCTTCGTACCGGCCGGTGCCCCGTTCCTAACTTTACGAGTGGAGGACATCTCTTGTTGTTTACCTTTTCCATTGCTCCCCAACACCTGTGTGGGACCTTTTGATAACGCACTTCCCCCTGGTGCAGCAGACTTCTTGACCTTCGACTTTTCTTCGCGTGGCGTTGCGATGTCCCTCGTTACTTTTCTATCCGATGAGGAAGAGTCGGTTGAACCTTCCTTGATTCTTGTTGTAGGTGGAGTGCTTGATACAGAGTTGGACAGATTTGGTCGTTGCGGCTGGGGTAAAAGTGACCTCCTTCCACTGGATGGTGTAACCTTCCTGGTTGTACTGGTAGTTTTGGAGCCACTATCAGTCTGAGGCTGATGTGGGGCTCTGGCAGGGGTTATGCTTCTCCTTTTCGCTGCCCCGAGGCTCTGTCGTTTAGCGTTAGTGACCAGGTTCCTGGCAGCTCGCTGGCTAGCTTTCCGAGTTGCAGCTGGGTCAACCTCTTCAGACGACGTTTTCTTTGTCGCAGATGTTACACCCCTCTCCGGCCTCACAAGGCTTCTCCTTGTTGTTGGGACTTTTAACAAATCCTTTTTAGCTGGCTTTGAGGCTTTTTGGTGCTCTAACACTTTGTTCTCCTTTGTGTCACTAGATGAGGATTCCTCTTCTTTTGCTGGCTTGCTATTGGCGATGATAGCATCTGTTCCATTGGTACCTTCTATTGTGAGGTCAGGCTGTGAGTTGGATTTACTCAAAGGTATATCCACAATATCTTTACTATTTATGACCATTGTTTTAGGTCTTGCTGCCCTTGGCCGCCGCTTAGCATGCGTAGCTGGTTTTTCTGTCTGTGGCTTTGCAGGTGGTTGTATTTGGCTCTGTGTAGGCTTTGTTTTCCCACTTTCCTTTCGAACTTTTGACTCCTGGCTTACTTTCTTCACAGGTTGTCCTGGCTTGGTAGCTTGGCCAATTTTGGGACCCTTACTTATTGATGTGGTCCTTGGCTTGCCATTGGCAAGCGAAGGTTTCAGGGATGGTGCAATGCTCACCTTCTTGGGTGTGCTGTGCTGGCTTGCCGTTGCACTGCCGAGGACCCTCCCACTCTTTACACTCCCATCAGTGGTCCCAGTAGTTGCATTGCCTGAATGTACCAGATTGGCATCCCTTTTAGCAGGTGTGCCTGGAGTGTTTGACTTCTGTGGGGTTGCTGATTGCGATCTCTTCTTCACAGGGGTTGGGATCCCTGTTGGCCTTGCTGAACGTGGTGTAGTGGGTGTACTTACATGTCGCGACCTGACAGCCCTATTGGCCGGAGTGACAGGCCCTTCTTCAGAGGACGCCACTTCTTTTGGTGCTCGTAAAGTGCTCTCTTTCTGGGGGACGACACCTGCACACCTGTTTTGGTCGGAGCTTTCCATCTCTTTGTTTGCCTTGCCATCGAACTTCAACCCTCTCTTTGACTTTGGCGGAGCATTTGTGATATCCTTTGGAACAACTTTCTCCAAAGCTTCTGCGATTACAAAAGATGTTTCTTCGCTATGAGTCTCATTCCCTTCGACGTCAACGTCTGAAGGGATGTGCAGGTGCACGATGGCAGGTCTCTTGCGATCTGTGCCCTTGCTGTGGCTACGAGGCGTAACGCCGAAAATGTTTGCCAGATGACTCCTAGCGAACTTCCGCACCGATGCAGGCGTGCTAAACTTCTCCCGAAAGCTCTTGCTCAGCACACTGCTGTTGTTAAACGTACTGTCATCAAGCGACAGACTCCAAGTTGACTCGTCCAAGCCACTAACATCTACCGATCTCTCTGATTGGTCAACCTTCTTCGGAAACGGTTCGGGTAATGGTGACACATAGCCTAGAACCTTCCTGGCTTTCCCAGATGGCTTTAGGTCCTGATTCGAGTCTATTATGATAGTTGGAGGCTCACTCAAAACAGTTGACTCGCTGACATGTCTGTGCCTAGAAAGTTCGGTATCTTGCTCAGTACTGGTCACTCTTTCTTTCCCTTTTGCCTGTGTTGTAGAATGGAACTTTCTGTTTGGATGGAAGTATAAAAATGCCATCCTCTTTTGTACAGTCAGAGGAAGAATTGGGTACTTCAGGAACCTTCCCCTTCTCATTACTGATTTTATCGACCTTGTTTACATCATGATTCGATACACCGGAAGGGGGTGTGGGATCGTCGACTTTTTCGGATCCTGGGCCGCCCTTTTTGCTTTCTGTCCCGTTTGGCTTTTTAACATGAATATCTAGCTTACCTTTGCGACCAAAGACCAGTTTCTGTAAGCGGGATTTCTTTTCTGAGCGGGATTTGTGCCCCTCCGTGAGCAGTAGCAACTTCTTCGAAAACGGTTGGGGGGTCACGTCCGCGTATCGGTTGCCGGGACCGTTGGCACCTGGTAGTTGCTTGGTCAGATTTTGTCTTCCACTCTTGTTTTCCTCGCCGTTTTCCGTCAGAATTTTCTCCAGCCGTGGACTGGCGGCGATCACTCGGGTTTTGGTGGCGGTAGGAGCCGGCGAGGCCGGATGGCCGGTCTGTTTGCCTGTGAGCAACAGTTAAACGTTTTCAAATTCGACGCCATTACCTCATCATTTTCATAATGTCAAGTAGTCAGCGACAAAATATCCACTTTTCTCTCCTAAATGAGCACACATGTTGCAAGAATTCTAACGAAAAGCTAAATATGTACAGGAATTACACGTTTTTAAACACTACATGTGCAGGCATAACGAGAAAACGGCCAAAATACCAAAACAATACGAACCAGCTGATGCGGCCGCCGCCATATTTATTTCTACAAACGACCAAGTTGCCTCATGAATATTCATGAGGTACCGGTAAAGGTAAAGTGGGCGGGGCTGTCTGGCGGTCGCTCTTTGATGTGACTACCTGTGAGATTGACTGATTATTTCAAATTTGATTTGCATATGGCCTCCTTGCACAGAATTATTTATCGCGTTTTTCTTTAGCTTGAACACGAATTCAGGTGTTTTAATTTATAAGTTATAAGTTTAATAATAAACATAATATAAGTTTCAAGCTTGGAGTTCGTCTAGTTGAGGCTACGAGCCCGTAACGTTAAGAAAACGAGCGAACACATACACAAAATGAGCCAGGCTTTTCTTAGAGATTACTAGTATTATAAGGTTAACAAAGTTTACTACTACTACTATAGACTCTGACACTGTATCATACCTATATAGTCCTATTTGACGACTCAGTGTGTCAACTGCCATTTTGGTAAACTAATTAGCCAACGGTTCAAAGCAACTTTTTTTAACGAGCCCGGGGTGTCACTGTGTTGACCTAAAGTCATGAAGGTCAGCTGGCCAAGGTCAAGTACAAACTCGTGCAGCTAGCATTCCGTGTAACATGTTGCTACATGTCCGTGCCAAAGTACTGTTATGTCCTTCAGTTTTTCTGTGATGCCCCGCTCCGGAAGTGAGCAACAAAACATCAAAACCAAACATTTGTCCAAGGTGTATGTTTTCACCATTTGTACAAGATTCGGTTACCTTGGTAATACGAGTTTTACCCCTTTCTAATTCATATTGCTTATTTGTGGGGTAAAGACCAAAAAGAAATGATCAAACCGCGTGGCTATTTTATTTTGAATTCAATAAAAAAAATTCAGCTTCGGCTACATGTACATAATTTTTTATCAGTAAAAACACACAGGCCCTCTTCTAGGCTGCACCCTTTCTGGTCCGCGATAAACTCATTCGTTCTGCAAAGATACAGTTCGATTTTATGACAACCACCGAGTCATTTATCTCTAGGGGAGGCCTAAACATCGTGACCCTTGCGGGGGCACGTTCCTACTCAAATTTTACAGGCGCTATATACAGGTGGCAGTGTTCAAACAAACCCAGTCAAAAGGGACCATCCCTTGGTTTACGAAGCCAAGGAATGGCGTGGATATGAACTGAGACGTTTTAGAAGAATGAGGACGAGTACTTTGAAGGATTGGAACTGAATACCCGGCCGCTACCGTCTCCCAGACGACGGTAATGCGCCGAGTGTTTGCAAAGCAAAGAACATAATCAATGGCGGCGGCGCGAACTTTAGAAACTGTCTAAATATAAACTATGACCCCCGGGTTATAACGGGAACGACCTAGCCGGTGGTGAATTCTGTTTTTGAGCTTTTTGTGTTGCCCTGAACGACGTCCCGCTGTGCTTAAGTGTTCCCGTGGTAGTTTTGTGAATGGGCTAAGAGGGTACTGAGTCAGAAACTCCGCCCAATACACACGTTATATTGTCACCATGATGTGGTGTTCTCAATTTATGTACAGTTTGTTGCTAGAAGTGTTAACGTTTTGAATTAACTGTATATGTTGTGGGTTTGGGGGCTAGTAACTATGAAAAAGTAAGGCTTTTTCGAAGAAGTACTGGTATCAATATGCTCATTGGTGATCTCGAAACACAAAACGAGCAGCTTATTTCGCAAATTCGATATTTTTGTATACTGCACTATCTTCTTTTCGTATATTTTCGTTGTATTCGATTATATTGCAATATGCAGCTAAACTATCAATTCTTTGCTGTTTACACACTCGACATTTTGATTCGGTGTGAAAATTTTACCCACGTTTATTACGCTTTTTCTTGGGTAAATTTACTTCGTTTTCTTTGGTCTGGTAGCAAAATTTACAATAAGTAAAGGAACGTTTTGTTCCCCAGATATCTCTCGATCGCTGTTGCCAAACATCGAGGACATTTATTTGAGCTTATTTAGATCAAGTGGTGATTTCAGAGAACGCAACACTTCAAGCTCGGTGCTTTTCAATCATTGATGATCGCGATAATAATGAAGACAACAAAGGAAAATACTTTTACTGTGTATTGTTGGGTCTTGAAAATAGAAAGGAACCAATTTCGAGAAGTATTTGAATCAAAATCGTATCAAAACTTCGCCATTGAAAACATAACCTCGTGCACGTAGCTTGTCTTGCGTACTGTATGTTAGAGATATCGACCTCACGATGCAAAATCTCCAAGCAGATATAGGATCTTGCGTAGCTTTTACGATTTTCTGTGGCATCTAGTTTACCCATATAGAGTACGCCTTTTTAAGCAGTGCAACTTTTAAAACTCTTCTCCCTCTCCTAGCCGATTACAATATGGCAACAGACCCAAAGAACAACGCATACCCTGAGATATGTGTCATAGTTTCTCTGAAATAATGAGCTAAAGCGTTGTTATACGCAAGGTTAATAGATAGTAACACAGTTCCATCACTGAAGGAACAGTCCTCAAACACGGGAAAGTCAATTTATAGTCACGATATCACGGAACTATTTTGGAAACCGAGGACATTAAAACAGTGTTGCTACTCACCTGAGGAAGTCGGAACTTGTCCGTCTGGAAACCCGCCAAATCTGGCGCTGCCTGTGTGACACAGCGCGCGTGCGTGTGCCCAAATTATCGTCTGCAAGTGTTCTCTGTCAGGTCAGTCAGGTCCCGCTAATTTTCGCGCGCTCTGCGATACAACGTTCTACTACGCTCTAGAAACACAACTCTCCTCAGAGTTTTGTCAGAGGAAGTGCTTTTATAAATACACTAAATCTAAAACGTGACGATAAACAAATCCCCCTTTGAAATGCACGGTGTATTTCATAATAAACTTGTAATTGCAGACATCTATTTAGAGTTCAGTCCATGAATAGAAATAGGGGTGTCATGTAGATCATTTTTCTACAAATAAGGTCTAAGATATCACAATTTTTTCTACCAATAGTATGACATTAAGAACATACTAATATACAGAGAAAACGTTATTGTCTGCGTTTTAGTTTACATACTTAAATAAATAAAAAATAGACCCTAGCTATCCGGTACCATAATGGTATGTTCCTGTGTGAATAGGTTATGTAGTAACCTCGGTGATTCCATAGATGTTAGCTTGTCGTGCCATGAAGTGGTGTGTACGCTTTTCTCACTATTTACCTAACACTTGTACTGTTGCTTGGGCACATGTTTGTCAAGATCTGAACTAAAATCACCAGCGGCAAACCGCTCTTTGTGGAAACGAAGCAAAATGTGGATAGTGCATTAGTATCCAAGCTTTCTCTGAGAGATGGACGCTAGCCTATCTTTCCCGCCTTTTTGTTCTTCACCGGAACTACGTCATACCTCTGTCAACCAATGCACATCTTTGTTCTAGAAGTTTACGGACTGGAGGCTGGAACCGAGCAACGATAATGTGATAAGGGGATCTCAAGTGCAATACTATCACCCAGTCGCGGATTATTGTGATTAATTAGCAATTATAACCCTAAACGAAACTCAAAACATAAACTTATTGTCACGAAGTGCATGTTACTGAAGATAGTACTTTATAATTTTACTGCTGTGGACCTGTATCCACGTGTGCATGTTATAATAATGATTTCTATATACATGTATAACTAATAGTTTTCTGCAACCTTGGTATAATCTGGATAAGATAAGCCGTGTCTTTTTCCTAAGAGTCTGTGATCAATACTTTTGTAATCTATACTACAGAGGATCATAACAAAGCTATTAACCTTTAATAAGGCTGCATAACAACACCAAACCCAAACAACGAGGAAAACATGTATTCTCTGTCTAAGCAGAGGTTTGGATTTTGGGTTATGTTTGGCGTGTTTTTAGGCTTTTTTTTATCGGTTTTTTTTTTTTTGTAAAAAAAAAAATCCAGAGCAAAAAAAAACAACCCCGATAAAATAGCCTATAGCTAAAAACACGCCAAAAATACCAGTAACCCAAAACCCAAACATCTGCTTGGAGAGTAAGGAAAACACTCAAAGAGAGCAACTGTATTCCACAAATCACGTGGTAAATTGCACAGTAATCTTAGTATACGGAGAAAACAATTTTCAAGATGTATCCAGCTTAATACATAAATGTTTTCAGTTACATTTAGCATCTAGAGTTCATAATTAAGTGCGCATACGATTGGATACAGATCGAAGGTGCAAATACACACCTAGCGGAATTCGTAATACTGCAACCCAGGTAACCATGCTTGAAGATTGAATATAGAAAACACAAATAACCTGGCTATTCTACCAGTGCGTAAGATCTAAAGGCGACGACGACCAACTTTACAAACGATTCTAAATTTGAATAATTTATACTCTAATTCTGTATAAAGAGTCGTTTCTAAACAATATGCAATATTTGGGCTTGAAGGAAGTGACAATAATGGAGTATGCATAGAAGCAACGAAAATGAACTTCACACTAGAAAGGTAACATTTGCATATGGTCTGCTCTGTTAATTCCTACTCAAACACAATAATCATTAGCATATACGTATACGGTCAGACAGGAGTGTAAATCCCTCCTGCTATAAAATTGCAACTTGATGTAACCCAACACATATTACCATGGTAACAGACCGTCTGATTGAGGCCATTGACCTTCTTTGTTTGGAAAAGAAGAGGAAACGTAGCAAAAACAATATGTTTTCCTTCGGTACTACATAAATATATAATGAGTATACGAAATATACAGTAATGAATAACACGAGAGCTCTAGATATCTCGCGGAGGTATGTAATCGCGGAGTTCTTGTTTTACCTTTAATCTATCAAGTACCTATATTGTAGTAATTGTACATGTGCGTATGTCTTTATTTATCTTTCCTCTCACGGGAAGCTTAAGTTTACAAATGCCTTAGCTTAGCCCTCATTATATTCTCCTGTGTGGAGCATGTCTTGGTGACATTGAATGGAGTGATGACGTCAACACCTTGCGTCAGTGGAAAGAAACCATCAAGCATTCTACCAAAAAATCCTCACGCAAACACGTTTCTACGACCAAGACTTTACCAAGGGATTATCTGAAACGAAATCAATTAACCATTACTCTATTTTTTTCCACGACCGGAAACGTCTACCACACAATGTTGTAACGTCATTCGTGCAAAAGAGAAGTCAGTTCTGTAATATATCAAAATGTTAGACGTATATTTAATTATATATAGTTAGCTATAGGCCAGTAGCTCCTACCAAAAGAAGATAGTGAACGCTATATTTTTACCACGACCGGAAATGTCTACCATACAATGTTGTAATGTCATACGTGCAAAAGAGAAGTCAGTTCTGCAATATATCAAAATGTTAGACGTATGTAATTAGCTATAGGCCCGCAGCTCCTTCCAAAAGAAATAAAGAGAACGCTACCGGAAACGTCTACAATGTTGTGGTCATACATGTACGTAAGAGAGAAGTCACTTCTGCAATATATCAAAATGTTCGACTTATAATTAGGCCCGTAGCTCCTTCCAAAAGAAAAGAGTGAACGCAGAAGCAATCTGAAACGACTTGGTGGACCTATGAATGATCTTTGTACAGGTGTCACTGAATGAATGGTCTAAACGTGACAAAGGCACCTTGGCACTGCTCTAACCATGTGCAAATAGTCACAAACAACCAGGCATCTGACAGCACAAGAAAACGCCCGAACTCAAGCGTAATTTCGAACCTAAAGGCGTCGTCCGAAATGTTCTGGGTGTTTCTATACAAGCCACTGTTTTTAGCGGGTGTTGAAAACAAAGCCTTCAGATGATGGATTGAGTAGGGGGGCAAACACTGAGACCAGACAACGAAAGAACGCAGGTGACACCTAAAAAGCATACCATTCACGTCAGCTAAGCAACAGGGGTCAGCCGAACTTACTAAATCAATTTTTAAAGCTCCAAAGTTAGAATTCATAACCACTTAAAGGGGCATATATACCTTCTTAGATATATTATACAAGCGCAGTGAATGAAAATTAACACTGCTTCGAACGCAATATCAGGACAAGTTTAACACCTGCTAGAAAATGATATTGACCTAAAACTAGTTCATCTGGTCGTTCTTTTCCTCCACTTTTGATTTTGTCGTCATGAATTATAGTCAGATTAAAAATGAATCATGAAAATGCATACCTTGTATAGTTCTTCACAATCTTGATCTGGGAAGACGAGAAATCTTTCTTCTTCCAGCGATCCCCGTCGTTCTAAGGTCGGCCTTGGCGGGCGGAGGAGGTTATTTGGCGAGATCCTTCTCGTCATGTCTTCCCAGTAAGACGCCCGATCCTCCTCCAAAACCTCTTCTACAATGGTATCCATCTTGGGCGGCAAGTTCACTGGCTTCTCAGCTCGGTGATTAAACGTTTCAAAGTCCGCTTGCTGTCATCGGTAGTTTGTAAATACCCCGCGGGTGTAGAAAGGCAGGGCGCCCGCAGACGTCTCTCTCTCTGGCGCGGGAAAAGTCGGAAATGGACACCTGAGTTATCTGATGACCTGTGCGCTCGCGTCAATGGTTAAACCATGACAGGACACGTTTGCACAAGTCGGTACGAAAGAAAACACCGGTCTACGGTCTAGCGCGAGCGGACAGTTTGAACATCTCAGCCCGCACAACCAACGACAGGTGACCGTGGTAGGAAGTACGGAGTAGTAAATACAGTTCTGACACAGTGCACGGGTCAGTGACTGGTCGGAAATCGTGTTTGATGTCACACAACAGTCAACCCCGCTGACGTATTAGTAGCTAGGCGAGTAGAATGAAAGTGTTGGATAAATAGAGAAGTTCCATCTATTTTTTCGCGTTGGTGAAACATACTCGCGTTTATATATAACCCCGTTTTGGTTCTGGCTAGACGAAAACATCAGCTATATTTGGCGTGGCCTCGATAGCCCCCCCCCCAAAAAAAGTTCGAATCAAAAATATGTCGCTGCTTATTCCATAGATATGTCAAAACTCAACATTTCATATGTTTGCGGTTTACTATACGTAGTAGGCTGGTACGTTGGAAATTCTAAATAGAAGCTACATATCACATGAAAGCATATGAAAACCTTGCTTTATTCATGATGTCGTAATGTTTATCTCAACTAACGTTACATTCTGACCCTGTATTTTGTTACTTCACATGATGATGACGTCTTCGATTTACGAAAAGACCACACAGAAGTAAAATCTTTCATCAACAAACTTGACTTTACATACTTTGCAAAAGCACCTGCTCTTAATTTCGCCTTTTTGGCATCAAATAATAATAATATGTAGTTTATTGTACATTATCATATTGCCAGAAGACGTCGACCAATCAGAAGGCTCCATTCCCCATTGGTTATCCGGCCGTACCGTAACCTCAAAAGTGGTCTGTTATTACAATAACCGACCACTTTTGGACCATACCATTATACTTGGGCCGGCAGGGTACTAACAGCATACTAGTAGTATCTATTAAAAACGTATAATACTGTAGTTTTATATAGAAATGAGAGGGATTCCCACTATACGTACATAAAAGATAAGTTCTTTAGACTTTTAGATGAACCGAAAAAATTCGTATTCCGTATGAAACTTGACAAACCATGTATCATTAACTCCATTTGTTCGTACATCTATGACTGCCTATGAAGCGAGAAGAAGTTGAAGCTGTAAATAGTACATCACATTAGTATGTATTGTTTAAGTAAGATATTACTGTAACTTTTTCTTGTTTATTCATGAACTGTACTTATAGCTTGTAAGAACACAAACGTACAATAAAGGTCTTTCATTATTATAATATCACAAATTCTTGGTTCATCTCAAATTTGTCCGACTTCAAAGGGTACTAGTAGATCTGATAGAAACGCAGCTCAACTCTGTAGACAAAGTTTTCTTTTTTACTCCATATTCACCACAAAACAAGGCTCATAAGAGCGACTCAAGTGTTTTGGGTTACTGTACTAGACAGTGAGGACAGATGTTTGTTGACCTTTGACTTGAAAAATTTAAGTGGTAGCTTACATTCCATAATCATGATGTTGTTCTAGGAAAGAAGCTTTCAGCGTGGAACTTCCTCCTAAGAGGTAGTGTATGGAGGAAGAGATTTGCTGCAGTGGAAGTGGCAAGACGTGTCCTTACTGAGAAAGTTCCAAGTGGAGGCACTAGCGAGTGAAGTTCCATGAAGCATTTGCCCAAAACAACTTATTCTAGCCTTGAAAACCTGTTTAGAAAACTTCCCGCACATTGACACACGGGCTAACGCTGTGACGTCATCTATTGATGGTTTTGAAGGTTTCTATTCAGGCAGAGTTGACCATGCGCGGAGACACAGGTAGTTACATACCAACATGGCGTCAAAACATGGCGGCAACAAAATCCGACACGGGCCGATTACACACAAAACGGTGTTTAGATAAAACAAGAGTCCACAGGACACAATCCTCATTGAAGTAATTAGGCCACAGCAAGTAAATTACATGGATGACATCCCCCACAAATCTAATGCGAGCGGACGAAAAAAAACAAGGCGGGCCTAAAAAAACAAGGTTCTTACATTTTAAAAATTTGACTCAATCATTGTACAGATGGTTTTGATTCAGTGGGAACATCACATATACACAGCCAGCATCACATATCACTGCATCAAAGTAAGAAAGAAAACATTAAATCAGAGCCTTGTCTTATCGCCTCTCTTTATAGTTATCTGCCATCCACCTTCCGGCATGGCAACAGACATCTTTGCCCATTTTCGGCATGTTAACCACTGTCAGAAGGCAACAAAATTTCTTGTTTTTTTTTTTCCAAAATCAGGCGAAAATTAATGGGCGCGCTGATGTCATCCATAGAAATTTCTTGCTGTGGCCTTATGGTGTTTGCGTTACTCTCCAAGCAGAGGTTGGGTTATATTTGGCGTGTTTTTAGGCCTTTTTTATCGGGGTTTCTCTTTTGCACTGGAATTTTGGGTTGGGTGAAAAATAAAAATTCCAGTGCAAAAGAGAAACCCCGATAAAAGAGCCTTAAAACACGCCAGAAATAACCCAAATCTCTGCTTAATATTGGAGTAGTTTGCGCTGTGATAAAGGCCTAGGAAAAATATGTTTCCTGTTTCAGTCCTGAAGAAAAAATAGGGTCGGTAGGTAGGGATTATCTTTTTTTTTTCTTTTTTAGACTTTGGCAATCTCTAAATAGTGATCCAACTTATACAATACAATTTAACAAAGCAATTGTAAAACTTGCATGGGGACAGTAAGTCTGATATCAATGTTGGAAAACCAATTTTACAATGTCTCAATCACTCAGGTGTCAGATCATGGAGCTACTGAAAAGGTCGATTAGCTCGAAACATTTATGTCCCTTGCGGAGGTCCACACACACAAAAAAGGCTAGAGTCGGCAGTTTTTCTAGGGTCGGTCAGGAAACACAATATTTTTCTTAGGCCTAATGTGTTTGTAAATGTATGATATGTCATAAAAGCGAAGTAGTCATAAAAGTGAAGTAGTCAGAGGTTTTCAATGAATTTGACCTCGAATGGATACATTTTTGGACCCTTTGTGGCTTTTTATGGTACTGATTCAGGCAAGGTACCTAAGTGGAATTTTTTTCAAATCGGAGGTCGAGGGTTTGACACTAGCTTCAGACTCCATGCATCCTTATGTTGTTTTTTCCTCAAAAAGGAATCTTTTATTATCTTTGCCAAGAAGGTTATGCTTCCTGGACCACAACTTATAAAAAAATACGTTGTTCCTATCTGGACTTATTGGTTTTTAAAGATTTCGCCAAAAAGTCTCCTGCAGTTCCAGAACAAGCTGCTAGGGGGACCAACCCCATGCCACTTATTCCTGACAGGAAAAGCTATCTGTCACCAAAAAGTCAAGACCATAGCATGTTCAGGACAAAAGATACAAAAACCGGAAGTTCTGCTGCAGTACCAAGGTCATCCACCAGGAGGCCCATATTCGACCTTGACCTTTGTCTTCCTAAGACTTATCAGCATACCAAATATCATCACAATCATAAAGGCGTTATGAAGTTATGCTGATTACAAATGTGCAGAAACACAAACACACACACAGACACACCAAAAACAATACCTACATTTTACATGGAGATAAAAACGACACTGCAGCCTTATACTGTTGAGACATTTTACTCCAGGACCTGTTTTTATGGTAAAGAAAGCCTCCATCCAATGCTGAGGTTTATCAGGCACTGAGCATTCAGTTGAGCCCAGTGCTATCATGGAGCATTGGCAGGGGCAGCTGAGAGTTCATGTCTCAGGCACATTCATTGGCCACTTAACCAGAGGCACCACATATCCGACCAATCAAACACATCCTTATTTACACATTAAAATCCATTGATTGGTTAAATGCATTGTAATATAGTTAACATTTGAAAGCTTGTTTGCATAGATTTTGCGAAGACCATTATACTGCAATTTCAATATTCAAAGAAAAACTTTGCAATGAAAGAACTAGAGAAGTAAAATTTGCAAAGCAAATGCATGTTTACCTTTGGACATGGTCTGCCCTGTTAATTTTTACTCAAACACATGTACTACATGTACTACGAGTAGTATATGGTGACAGGAGTAGAGCAGACCATGCAATTGCAACATTATGTAACCCAACACCAGTCACCATGGTGACAGACGTCAACAAATCATGTCATTGGCCAGGTCAGAGGTTAGTGTTAGGAACAGAAGAGGAAGAAACTGAGTAGAAACAATATGTTTTCCTTCCGTAAACATTTAAAAAATGTCAAAAATAGATTATCATATTTTCCAGAACAGATTGTGATCAGATTTATTTTGCTTAGTCACTGTCAGATTGCCTTATTGCTCATGGTGCATAGAAAGTCTTCAAACACATTGTAAGTTTGCCTATTGGGTACTGGCTGCAGTTCACAATTAACTTGCTAGAGGGCGACAATCTACAGTGCTGGGGTGCTCTGCCCAGCAGTCTATGGTAATCATGTAGATTTTTCCGTTCACATGGAGCTCTGACTGGCCCCGCCCTTTCCTGCTGGAAACTTCTCCACCACCTTCTGGAAACAGTAGACAAAGTTGCCGGGATCCTGGGCACCGGAGAAGGCTTGCCGACCATTCATGTAGAAAAATGGCACACCTGAAAATGAAGGAAAACACTTATTCACAAATGTTACCTTGTTTATATGGTTCTGTGTAAGTCAACCAAATCAAGTATTTCATTACACACAAAAAAAGTTTCATCAAGGTTTCCAAATTTCTATTTTTGACAGTTATTCTGCATAATATTAATACAACTAAGCTGAGTTTCTAGCACATCATTCTAAATATGTACTTAGTAGTTGCACAACTGCTATGATGTACTGTTCAATGTACATTTAGTATAATGCCACTGATCATTCCTAGCTCATTATCTGTACTAATCAAGGAGCATGTTTAATACAGAATGGAAGACTAGTCGCCTGTAGTGTTAAGTGCTACTTGCACAGCTGTGGGGCCCAAGGGCAATAGAAGCAAATATATGTGCTCCCTTGACCCTTATACATCATCATGGTGTGGGAAGGCCTTCATACCTTAATCTTCACTTTCACTAAGGCCACACTGACTTAATTTTATGGATGACATCCTCTGAAGACCCCCAAACTAGTGTGTGCGGGCGAATAAGAAAAATTCCAGACAAAAAAAAATGCTGCTAAACCACAGGAACACAAAGTTGGCATTGTGAATCTGTGGTAGTACATAGCAATTTTTACAACAATTCGTCATATCATGGCCTTTTGCTGCATTTATGAGTCGGCACTGTACTGAGTTCTTGAGTTCCGTGGAGCCTCGGCAGCCTGGGTGCCATCCTCCATAGTTGCCGCCGGCTCCCTATTGTCACTAGCTACCATGGACTACGCCGGATAGCACCCAGGCCAAAGCCTCGTCGGAGGTGATTCTTTTCTTTGAGAACAGGCGAAAATCAATGCACCCGTGGATGTCATCCATAAAATTAAATCAGTATGGCCTAACTCTGTTTTGATAATGAGATGCAAGTGACCTGTAACCCCATCCTTCATGTACTGCCCCGCCTTGTCCAAGACGGCTTTCTGGTTCTCCTGACTGGTGATGACTGGTTCTACCTCCTCCTGACTCATCCCCACTTCCTTAGCCAGCTCCACCAGGTTGTAACCAGACGGGTACATGCCATCCGTGAAATAGGCCTGGAGAAACAAAAAAATAGGATTGAGTTGAAACAGGAAAGCCCCTGACTCCCGGGACGCCACTGGGAATCGAACCCGGGCAGCCAGCTTATGACACTAGCACGCTAATGACTACTCCAAAAGGTACGGCGGACCCACTAGAATGGATCAGTAAGCAGCGCTTGAACCCCACTGTTACACTGGCAAAGAGGGTACAAAATACAGATTGCTCATCAAAAGTGTATGTCTCTAAACTGATCAGAGGAATAGGAATCCATTCTTCAAGAATTTTCCAAAAATCAGGACAGTTGTTTCTTAAGGAATTTTCCAATGATATTAAGACAGTTCTTTTTTCGTGACACTGTGCTACTAACTTAACTTGGGGATGGGTTTTCACAGTTTTGAGGACAAAAGGAACAATATCAAATGTATTGCTTATCAAAGTCAGAGTTGCTAATAGTTGGTACAGGGATCTAAAACATGGCTCCACTCCTAAGGCCTTGCCAAAAATCATCTTGTTCTGGTACAATCAAGAAGGTTATAAAATATTAACCTGCTTGCAATTGTTATAACTTATGGAAATTAAATAGATCTCATAGATCCTCTGACATAGATCCGATTGAAGAAACCTGTAGCTAGTAAAATGCTGTTTCAACAATTCAGATTTGCGTTCTCTAAATCCTTTTCTACTTTTCTCACCCTGAAGAGAACTTCTGCCAACTTGTCCTGAGTCTTCCCCCCATCCGGTACCTTCCCAGCATGCTCCAGGAGACAGTGTGCCTGGATGGTGTTGGGGAAACGAGGACACTTCCCGGTGAAGTCTATCCCCACCGCCTGGCCTGCTGCCTTCAGATGGTCACTCACCCTGGGCACAAATAACAGCATTTATTTTTGTTTGTTTGTTTGTTTAGGAACTCAATTAGTGTGAATTTCACAAGTTACTCTTCTTGGACTCTGTAGTGAATCATCAGATAGTACCGTAGTATTTGGACCATCGCACACTGGGGCATGCCCATACTCTTTTTTTGAAAGGTGTGGTGGGTTCTTTAACGTGCGTGGGGTGTGACTCTCGCCAAACACGGGACCTCCATTTAATGTCCTATCTGAGGGACGTCCCTAACCAAAGCTAGGCACTCATTTTCACCTGAGTGAAGTGAGGAATGTTGTATAATACTATGAAGTGCCTTTCCCAAGGGCACAAGATCAGTGAGAAGATAGGGTTCAAACCAGGGACCTCTTGGTTCCGAGCCGAACACGCTACCGCTACGCCACACGACCCGACTGAATGTTGTACATAAAATGTTCACAACAGGTTTCATGTATTTTTATGGTACAGTACTACTACAGAATTGTTCCAACCCAAAACCTAAGACCCAACAAAAACCTCCTTTCCTCGTCATCCTACTGTGAAATTAAGTCCCCGTGAAAATAAATGAATTTTACAGTAGGTATTTATGAGGAGGTTTAATATATACTCACCCCTTGTACTGAGAAGGTTTCTCCATCCCATCAGGAGGCATGTTGGGTCGTAAGAGGTAGGGCTGCCAGCTGACGTGGAAGGTGTACTTCTCCTTACACATCCGCATGGCTTCCTGCAACACAGAATATATTGGCTACAGTGTACTTTGGAAAATACAAGTAGAAGAAACAAACAAAAAAAAAAAACAGAGAACTTTTTTGTGTTGGATCAAAAGTTTTTAAATTTAAACAAACAAAAACAATATGTTAATTTAGAAAAAAAAAGATGGATGTATTGCAAACATTGAGAGACATATCGCCAAAAATATGTCAGAACTTTATTGCACGACAATTGTACATGGTACAAATTGTATGGCAAAAAAAAGGAACAAAGTAACTAGAAAGGTAACATTTGCAAAGCAATGCATAATGTTTTCCTTTGCATGTGGTAACATTCATATGTATGGTTAGACAGGAGTCTAAATCCCTCATGCTATAAAATTGCAACATGATGTAAACCAACACTAGTTTCCAAGGTAACAGACGGCTGGTTCAGGTCATTGACCTTAGCCTAATTTGTTTGGAGAAGAAGAAGAAACTGTGCAAAAACAATACTAGTATGTTTTCCTGCGGTAAACATTTATATGAACAAATGAACATAGCTTACAGAAAAAAAGAATATGATATTAGTAACTAAAACAACAACGGATAGCAAGTCTTTAATATAGTGTTACAATCGAGTGAAGCTAATAAATATGTATACATTTACATAAATATGTATACATTTGCATAAATATGTATGCATTGTGGTTACAAAGGAACGCCCCCAAAAACTTTGTCAAAGGTGAACTTCTATCTTGTACCTCTAGTTTCCTCTTGCCGACCCAACACCAGGGTCACATCACGTCGGAGACCACGTCTATGTTGATGAGGGGCTTCTCTCCCCCTCCGGACGCCATCGTGCCGCTCAACCTCCGCGGCAGCTGCACAACTCGGGCCCAAATAGTGCAGAACGTCCTACAACAAACTTGCAACTTTTTTTTTTTACCCCTGCAACACTTGTGACCCCACGTTGACCTTACATTATGGACTCTTCCACTCAAATATTTTCCAAAGAACAAAGATTCGTTCACGTTTGAAAGAAATATGATTGAATTAGATTATGAAAAAATATATGATTAATATACTTTTATTAAGAAATCGTTCTTTAAAACGCTGAAACTAACGTTGATTTTGCTCCAAGATTTCCTATAAAACCACCTGCGTGTGATATGGAATGATCCAAATTGCCCATAAGCCACCTGGCGGGATGGCTGACAGGTGCCACCGCAACGATGCGTAAAAAAGTTGATTGTCTTTTATTTAGGTTATCGACAAAATTGCGACCATTTCTTTCACTTTTGAACCAATTTGCACTGAAAAAGTATATTTTATGACGAGAAAAATTGCCATAATTCTCATATTTCCACAGACAGGGGAATTATGGAGGATATATAAACTTCAATCCGTTTTGGGGCGGTATAAAATTACCGTGCTTTGATTAAGAATCTGTATGCGTGGTTTGCGGATACCTATGTAGTATAAACAACTTGTACTTGTCAAAATGTGAACAATAAAAGTGCCTTATCTACCTGTATCGTTTATGTACAAAATATATAGTAGGGTACGTGTATTATGTGCCAATTCATGGAAAAAAAGTCGTCAAAATGGAATATATCGGTGCGCGTCTAAACCCCAACAGTACATCCACAGGAAAGATGGCGGCGTGTTTTTGCTGCTTCCGTTGCTGTTGGTCGTCTGCGGGCGGTTTCAACCACGTTCCGCTCAAAGAACTTCCCACAGTCCAACTGGACACTTCACACATGGGTAAGGGAACACCATAACACATTATCCGTGTCTGGTTCTGCGTATTTCCTACATAAGTGACTATCTGAAAGTTCGACCACGAAGATTTGAGTGACCCTCCCCCTTTTTTTCTGGCTCCAAGCAGGGCAAATTGTGAGGATGACATCATCGTTGGACTGTATTTTAGACACGCAATGTCGACATTTGCTGCAGATATTGTGTTCAAAAACTTGTATTCTTTAGCATTTATGTACTTAATACGTTGCCATGCATGAACGTCCTTCCTAGATTAGATTGATTGTAAATACTGTTAAATAGATTTTGCCATGCACATAGAAATTATATGCGTATTATATGCAGTTTTGCTTTCATGCACTTTTAGACCCGGGCACTGTGGTCAAGGCCATATGGGCCTCAGAGTTCAAAACAGTAAACAACACCATTTATCTGGTTTTGAAAATCAGTTGGTGTACAGTGTTCATGTTACCAGTAACTAATAAACAAGAGCAATAAATAAATGAATAAAACCCAGTGCATTCATTTTTTTCAGTCATTTTTGCATATGATGATGAATTATTTGAATTATATGTTCAAAAGGTCCAATATTTAGTACTCAGTTATCTTTGTACTGCAGGCACATAATATTTATTATGTAATTGTTAACCCTCACAGAAAGAAAACATTGTTTTTGCTCTGGTTCTTCTTCCTCTCCAAATATGGTCCAAAACAAATATGGTCAATAACCTGAACCAGATGTCTGTCACCATGGTAACTACATGTAGTGTTGGGGTACATCATGTTGCAATTGTATAACAGGAGGGATTTAGACTCCTATCACCATATATATGAATGAGGGTCTGCATGCCCTTTTTCGTTAACCGTTATGGGCTATTTTAATTTACCGTTAATCGTTGCCGGCCCGCTCTAATTTAACGTTAAGCGTTATCAGTATATTCCTCGTGAAGCGTTATTGGTCGTTTTAATTCAACGTAAAACGTTATTTGTCATCCTAAATTCAGCGTTAGGCGTTAATGAATAATTCTTCGTTACGCCTAATTTTGCCTTTCAAAGTGCAGGAAAATGCGTCATTGAAGGTTCAAAATACAAAATTTCCCGGGGGAGAATGCCCCCGGACCCCCCTACATTGCTCGCGCCTTTGGCGCTCGACTCGCGCTTCTGCGCTCGGTCCCTTCGGCTCTAGCCAGAACCAGCTTTCCTGTCAATTTCCGGAAGTTTGCGGAGAGTTACAGAATTTTTTTTAAAGAATCCGTCAACCTTGACAGGCAAATTAACAAAAATCTTGAGTAAAATATGAAAACATCAGAAGGACCGACAAACACTCTCAACACCATGATTTGTCTCTCAAAATGTGGGAAATTGCGTTTTTGAAGGCTTAAAAATCCTAAATTTCCGACGCTCCCCTCTCAAAATCCACTGAGCAGACTGAAAAAATGCAAGCTGGCTGACGTCGACTCGGACTCCCCTTTATTTGTGGACGCACTCGGGGACCAGGGCATGTGGGGAACACAGGGTACACATACCTTTAATGCGTGCTTCATTACATGTAAGGTATACGTAATTTTGTCAGTGATCACCTTTTCTCACAAAGCGAGATGCCAAATCCAGTGCAGCTCGAAAAAAAGTTTGTCAATTTACCGTTAATCGTTGCCGACCGTCCTGAATTTACCGTTAAGCGTTATCGGCCCTGCTGAATTCACCGTTAACCGTTGCCAGGACCCCCCCATGCAGACCCTCATGAATGTGTTTGAGTAAGAATTAACAGAGCAGACCATATGCGAAGATAAACATTAGGCATTTGCTTTGCAAATGTCACCTTTCTAGTTTTATTATGAATTACAAGGTAAAAGAACTCATGTTGAATGTTTGTTTTTCCAGGAACTGATGTTGTGATAGTGAAGAGTTGCAGGAGAATCTGTGGTACCGGTGCGGCCCTGGCTAACGCACCTATAGTCCAGAACAAAGCTTACTTTGAGATCAAGGTGCAGTCAACAGGTAAGCTCAAACTGGAACTTCATTGTAAGTTGTAATTACCTTCGCCAAGGTTATATTTTCATCAATTGGCGTTCGTGTGTCTGTGTGTGTAAACACGATAATTCAAGAAGGCCTCGATGGATTGTCTTGATACTTGGTAGGTGGGTAGGTCTTGATGAGATCTCAAAGTGATAAGATTTTGTGCCACCTGGCGGCTTGTCATGGCCAATGTCGGCTGATTTAAAAAAAAATTGTCAAGGTGCAACACATTTTCAACCAAAAATATGCCAAACAAATCACCAAAATTGGCCGACAATTTTCTGTATAAAGACATCAAGCTGCCAAAAGGGACAAAGTTGTCTGTTTTGAATCATTGACATTGTATTTATTATGATACGTTTGAATGTGTATGTTCCCAGGTATCTGGGGTGTTGGTCTGGCCACCAGGAAGAGTAACCTGAACTCTGTCCCCCTGGGGATGGATAAGGACAGCTGGGTACTGAGGTCAGACGGGACAGTGTTCCACGACGGAGAGATGATCCACAAACTCACCAACTATGTGGAGGAGGGCGACGTCATCGTGAGTTTTAACTTAGGCCACAGCAAGTAAATTTTATGGATGACATCCTCCGCAGACTCCAAATCTAATGCGAGCGGGCGGAAAAAAAACAAGGCGGATCGAAAAAAACAAGATTCCTACATTTTAAAATTTTGACTCAATCATTGTACAAATGGTTTTGATTTAGTGAACATCACATATACAAAGCCAGCATCACATATCACTGCATCAAAGTAAGAAACAAAACATTAAATCAGAGCCTTTTCTTGTCTCGTCTCTTCATAGTTATCTGTCATTCACGTTCCGACATGGCAAAAGACATTTGCCCATTTTCTGCATGTTGACCACTGTCGGAGGGAACAAAATTTCTTGTTGTTTTTGTCAAAATCAGGCGAAAATTAATGCGCACGCTGATGTCATCCATAAAAATTACTTGCTGTGGCCTTAGACCTAGAAAAAAAATGTTGTGTTTGCTGTTTCAGTCTTGAAAAAACTTATGGTCGGTAGGTAGGGATTGTCTTTTTTATGTTTACCGAAGGAAAACATTGTTTTTGCTCAGTTTCTTTCTCTTCTTCTCCAAACAAGTAAGATCAATGACCTCAACTAGACATCTGTCACCATGGTAACTGGTGTTGGGTTACATCATGTTGCAATTTTATTGAAGGAGGGATTTAGACTCCTGTCACCATATACATCAATGTGTTTGAGTAAGAATTAACAGAGCAGACCATATACGAAGGTAAGCATTATGCATTACCAATGTTGTCAATACCCTTTTTTCTCAATCTTGTCATATGTTCTTCAGGGTGTTACGTACGACCACATAGAGATGAACTTCTATAGGAATGGGACACAGTTACCCTGCACTGTCACTGGCATCAGAGGCACAGTCTTCCCTGTCTTCTATGGTGAGTCAAAGGTTTTCAGAAAAACTTCAGGAATTGAGAGCACGTACTGCACCTCTGCTAAACCCGTAATGTATTGTGCATAGCATTTTGGCACAATGTCTCATATAAGGTTGTATTCACATTTATAAGGTCAACATCCCATCTGTAGTTTCCAAATGTTATGTCGGAAAATATATCCTCCACAACAGGCAAAATTCTGATGCAACAGTGACGAAACATCCAAGGAAAACCGTGAAAAATCGTGCAGGTGCAGTATGTTCTGCTGACATTCTGGAATTGAGTACTGTAGATTTTGAAATGTTGGCAGTGGCTTTATTTTCCCTTTTTTTGTTGCAGTGAACTCTCCGTTGCAAATTCATAACACTGCAAACATGCATCTCCAATGTATTACTACTGTAATACACGACTTTACATTAACGTTGTCTTCTCCATGTGTTACCCCAGTTGATGAGAGTGCCATCTTAGACACACAGTTTTCCCAGTTCTACCACACGGCGCCAGAGGGCTTCGAGGGAATTATGTTTGAGCAGTCTCTTCTCTGAGGAAGAGTCCGAGTCCTTTTTATATTTGTACGATGTAGAGTACGGGACAACCACAAAGATTCTTCACAGTTCGCACTGCAATATGTTTGTTTCAATGACAGCAAAATGTGTTCATTTAGCAACTCATGAACCTAAATTTCTTATTCAAGATTGCATGTAGAATTCTGTTTACCAGTACCGGTATTTGGGATATGAAAGATTTTACTGGCTAGTCATTGAAATTAGCAGCTCTATAAAAAGATGTGTGTAATTCCTAATTGAAGATCATCATTATGCAGTGTTTCTCTATAAGCAAGCACACATGCTTAGGCCTAGGAAAAAAATGTTGTGTTTCCTGTTTCCCAACTGACGCTAGAAAAAAACTGCCGACCCTAGCCTTTTTTTGGATAAACATTTATGTCCCGGACATAAATATTTTGATCTCACACCTGAGTGACGAAATGTTGCAGATTTCCAACATTGACATTGAAAGTGTCCTCATGCAAGTTTTACTTTGTTAAACTGTATTGTATAAGTTGGATCACTATATAGAGATCGCCAAAGTCTAAAAAAAGGGGGGGAAAAGATAATCCCTACCTGCTGACCCTAATTTTTTCAGAACTGAAACAGGAAACACAACTTTTTTTTCCCGAGGCCTTAAAAAGGCTTGCCAGTAACATAGCACTAGTGTGCATCTATGTGATTGTGAACAACTAAACTTAGCCTGTTGAATGCTGCAAAAGTCATGGAATTACTGGAAATCTTAATTGAACTTAAACATAAAGCCAAAGGATGCAACACTGCATGTTTTCTTCTGAACGTAAGTCATACCAATTTAATTTCTTGGTTAACAGATTTTTCTAGAAAACTAATGGAGCGGGCGGGCGAAAAAAAAAATAAAACAGGCCTAGGCATCCTATTATGGCCCAAAATGGTACAATAGGAGCCATGAAGTCAACACACCAGGCTGGTTCAAAATTTAAACAATGAATTTTGCACTTTTAATGATACCATTGCATTGAAAGATGGACAACTGTAACAACTAGGAAGAAAAGGACTGTTTTCAACTGTACAGGGCAAAATATGAGCATTTTGAAGTTCATTCTGAATTTTTTTTTTTTTTTTTGCAAATCAGAAAAAAATGTGAATCTGGCGAATCTGTTAACCAAGAAATAAAATTGGTGTAGCCTAAGTCATAATGTTGTACTAACATTTAACAAAGCAAGCTGGTGTACAAATAATGAAAATAGAGTAATACAAGAGACCCTCTAGGAAAAAATGATGTACAGTTAGTATAGCTAGAATATTTTTGAAAGTTAGTCAGTAAAGGAATAAGAAGTAGATGTAATATTAGTAATCTTAGAATAACTTTAAAATTATGCTTTGTAGTAGGGCTATATTTACATATTGGGCTGAGTCAGGGAATTGGTATTGACATTTGTTGCCTTGTATAATGATAAGTTTGTATTTTTTTCATAAGGGAACATAGTTTTGCCATATTATAATTGCTGTCAACTATTTGATTTGATAATGGACCTATACCATTATTACGTCACAGTTTGTTTACCGCAATGAATGACGGTCAATCGATGTTTATATTGTACAGGGGTGCGTAGCGCGGTGTGTGTTTGTGTAGTGTTAGCCTAATATAAGGCTTTAATACAGTACTACTTTCGTCTAATGTCACAACTAAATCAGCCATGCGGCATGTAATGCTGTGTCAACACAACTAGACGCAGCAAAAATCAGACATACCTTACTTAAGTTTGAAAACTTTGAAATGATCTTTATTCTTTAACTGACCGTTCTAGAATGTTCTTTAGAACAGGTAAACAAACTGTGACGTAATAATGGTATAGGTCCATTGTAAGGCTAGGTGTCGGTTGTATTATATACAATGCCATAATTATAGTGTATCAGAGGCTTCCTTGAAATTATGTATAAAGCTGTTATTTATATAATAGTTTTGGATAAGTCTGCGAGATGGGAAAGTTATCACGTTGACAGAATTAATTTTGATACTTGAATGCATGATAAAGAACAAGAGATGTAATTGTATGAGTTCAGATTTTGTACATGGTGTGTTTTAAGTTGTGGGTTAAGGTTCTGGATACATTTAATGTAGAGATAGCAATGATGTCATTAGAGTCTATCTTCTTTGCTGTAAATCTGCAGAAAGTTGCAAGAGAATATAAAAACATGGAACATGCCCGGTAGCCTTCATTCTGGTACTAGCTGTGTGACATTTGATAAGCAAGTTATGGAATGATCCAAAAGTATGTTAGGGTATCTGCAGTTTTTCTATGGATGATAATTTGTGTATAAACTGTCTAAATATGCAGTGATTTTTTTTCAAGGGTTAAAAAAAAGAGTAACAACACAGAAGGCCCCATTCAGATCAGTACCCATTTGAAGCAGTGTAGAAAATCCTTCATTTCATGTTCTTAATTTAAAGTTTTTTTTTTACATATTCTGGCGACCTACAATCAGATTAAAGTAAAGGGATTGAAAGATTTGTTTCATAGTTCTACAAGTTTTGTTAAGCCCATTTTGTTATCATTGTACTTTTTAGTGCAATTATATATCACTGGATCCATAGATATAACGTGAAGAATATATGTTATACAGAAATGTGTGTAGTTGAAGGGGTCAGATTGCTAACACTGTCACAATACATATAACAATATGTTGCTCGCACTGACAATTCTACTATGCAGAACAATATTATTTCTGGTATGATATAGAAAGTGACTGAGATGTTTAAATATTTACAAAGTGCTTAACGGCCGAATGTCACTAACAGCTGTGTAAATAGCACTGAATGTAACATCTTACATGTAGGAATTGAACTATTAGGCCATGTTGATTTGATTATATGGATGACATCCTCTGGGAACCCCAAAACTGACGCGAGCATGCGATTAAAAAAAAGTTTGGCCCCCCCAAAATTTCCTTCATTATGAAATCTACATGTATGTGGTCATAAAGGTTGAACAAATGTCTACACACACAGAGTATGGTATGCCAAATAATGATACTCTTCATTTACATTTCTTCACATTTTCTTCTTTTGCTGAATTGATTTCGGCATTCTATGACATTTTTGTTTTCCAATACTTTTTGTTGCAACATACGACATATATTCGCTAATTAATTTTGTATGATTTACAGTATGGGAACGTTTTTTTTTTGGCAACGGATGAAAATTCATGCGTGGCCAGATGTCATCCATATAATCAAATCAACATGGCTTTACCCGTATTACACAATGCTTTCATGTGATGGTGGCTGTTATACATGTCAGTTTATTAAAAATCTATACTAAGGAATGGTCAAGAGCAGCATTTGCTGAACTTTCAGCAAAATGAAAATTTTTACTGCAAAACGTTGCATATTGTTTTCATGTACACATATCACCGCATTGCTGAACATAATTTTAATCCATACATATGCCATTGTACAGCTTAAATTTGTAATTGCCATACTATTCATTAAGTCCTGGGTTATTACCTCCGGGTAGGGATGTATATCCCGAGCGCGGAGGTTTTGTGAGGGAAGACGAAAATTGCGTTCGCACCCGTTTCTCGCGTTTGGGTGGACGGATATGTCTGGGACTTGGTATACGTTTTGCTGTTGGGCTGTAGATGGTGCACGTTGTTTTGGTTTTTTAGTATGTGTGTTTTAGTGCGTGAAAATGATGCGTTTAGACCGCCGATGGACACCCCTTTCAGTGTTGGTCGGGCCTCAGCTTTTGACCTTTGCATGTATAATCACCATTGAGGTCGCGACCACTGATCTGACCTTTCACACAGAGGGGTGTCAGCATTCTTTGAAACTGTTCAGATGTGAACCACATGTGCCGTCAATCAACGTCTCGTGCCTGGTGGGATCGCGCGGGTCGCAGCCAGCGAACTTCCGGGTGGGCCAATGGGTCAGGGGTCAACGCCCTCTTGCGCAATTTCGGATGTTTTCGGCTTAAATACCGTGGTATACTGTCTCAGACGTTCTCGGGACTCGGTGTATCTTCTGTTAATGGGCTGTAGATGGTGCAGGTTTTTTTGTTTTATTGTATATGTGTTTTGGGGCGTAAGATTATTTGTATTTCCTTTTCGTGTCTCGGACACCCGTTACTGTGTTTGTTTACATTATCGCTGGTCGCTGAGGGTCGGGCAGCCAGATTCGCCACGGGATGCCTCCTGTCCTTTCTATTTTTGGGCTCCAGTCGGCTAGGGGGGATTAGTGATTTCACACATCATTTAGCCAATTACAAACATTTCGAAACTTTTCGAAAAAAATGGTATTCGCGCGAATTCACTAGTTAATTCAAAGAACAGTCCCAACATGCACCCAACATTCTGCAACATACATTACAATACCCGGAGGTACAAAATCTACGATTTTCCTTGTTCTATTCTAAAACTTAAGGGGGTATAGGAAGGTAAAATTTTACCTTCCGCTTTTCTTTTCTTGTCCCTCCTATTCATTTGTTCTTCAAAACCCACCTATAATATATTTTCTTAAATCTTGAAAACCTGAACTTTTCGAATAGAATAGCCCCGCTTTTTTAAGGAATGTGAAATATTCTTTATAATATTATAATGTAAGTAGCTTTTGTATTTCATTGTGAAGCCCATGTAATCGGTGTGTTACTCAAGCATACAAACGAACAGTACAGACCTGTGTCGTGTGGCATAATTGTGACATTGTCACTACCAAAAGGACACTGCATCAATGCTTTTCTTTTGTTAGAAACGCTTAAGTTATCACAAGTGCACTGAAAACTTTTTAAGTTATATTCATACTGCTATTCAAAGGCTGATATGTAACAGTATAATAATAGAAATGTTTAAACCTACACATGTAGCATACCAAGCATGAGGTGGCCAATTGAAAATGTTAAACGAAGAAGATTCAACAATATTGAGGAAATGGCTTTTGGCATTCCTCACTAAACTAGTCAACATCAACTAAAATAGAAGTTGTAGAACTGATTTGATTGACATTAGGTCACAGCAATAATTTTTATGGATGATATCAGTGTGCGCATTACTTTTAGGCTGATTTTTGGAGAAAAAAATTGTTGCCCTCTGACAGTGGTGTGAGTTGTTTCAGTGAGAAATGGATGTTGCAATACTTGGCATTAGATTTGGAGCCTGCGGAGGATGTCATCCATAAAATTTACTTGCTGTGGCTTTAGAACAGTTTCAAAACAATACAACGTTAATTTTGAACGCTAATGTTTCCGGCCGCGGCCTCTGCTGATGTTGACTTTGGAAGCATCTTTCTTGTCCAAAGACGCGCGGGAACTTGGGCGGGATTTTTCGGGCGTTTTCTTGTGTGTGGATTTCTCCGGTGCCAAAGTATCCGGCGATGCCAAAGACACTTTCTTTTTGTGATGTCTTTCTTCCTCCAAGACTCTTTGTCGTTCCTTCTCTTTCTCCCTGCGTTCGTTCTCTTTTTTGAGCTCCTCTTGCCTCTGATGTTCGAGCTGTTGGAGATGAAGTGTCATCTTTTTGTAGAGTTCTGGGACTGAGTCAGCGCCGCCCTCGATCAAGGGAACGACGTCACGGTACGAACCGTCCGGCCCTCGCTCGATGTTGACAAGGATGTAGACATTCCTGTGATTGTTCAACACACAAATTAAAGGAAAACTTTTTTTAAGTTAAAACTTTTGGTCCAACACAAGAAATTCTGTCACCTAGAGCTTTTGACCAGTCACTCTGGTCTTCCTCAGTAGACTGACCCAGTGAGGCTTGTCACGTGGCTTCATTGAAGTGTGACGTCAACACTGGGTCAAAGGTATCTGGTAGACGATGTCGACCCCCGTCGCGGTTCAATGAAGCCACGTGACAAGCTTCACTGGGTCAGTCTACTGAGGAAGACCAGAGGGACTGGTCGAAAGCTTTAGTGGAGAGAATTTCTTGTGTTGGACCAACTTTAAACATGTAACTACCAACACAGATGAACTTTCATGATAATAAAGGAAACTTATTTCACTAGAAAGGTAACATTTGCAAAGCAAATGCATAATGTTTACCTTCACACAGGCATATACGCAACATACTATAGCTCTGCTTATTCTCTACTCAAGCACATTCATACATGTATATATGGTGACCAGCCCCTCCAACTGCCAAAGCCCCTTCAACTTGCTACATAATGTGATTCAACACCACAGGCTATCTGCTAGACTGCCCCTCTAACTGTCAAAGCCCATTCAACTTGCTACATAATGTAATCAAACACCATAGGGTGTCTGCTACTAGTAGTGCTAGACTTCTACAGCACGTTACCAAGGTGACATCCGTCTGGTCCAGGTCATTGACCTTTTTGTTTGGAGAAGAAAGAAGAAACCTGAGTAAAAACAATATGCTTTCCTACTGTGAACGTACACATAATAAGTGATTGAAGTAAAAACTGAAATAATTTCTCGGGACAGGAAATAAAAAGCAATTTCTTAAAGCGACGAACGAATGGGGGTATTTGGAACCGATATTATACCTAAGAACGAAACACATGAAACAATCAACCCATGAAAATATCGACAGAAATATTTGGTCGATTTCATTAAAAAATCTGCTAATTTCATGAATAGATTTTTGATTTAGGTTGACAGCAATATGATGTTAGCTACTGCTTCTTTGTTCAAGTTTAGTGGGGAAGGCCTCGAATTGACAAATTTGGTCTCTGCCTTCCTATGCTTTCTTCTTTCTATTAGGTTTTATTATTTATTTATATTCAAAATAAAGAATACACCATATTCATACACAATACACTAGTACTGCACCATATTCTTTGCGTGACAGTTTTGCAGTTCTGGATTACCAAAAAGAAACTCTATAAATAATTGATATTTATCAATAAAGATCAAAAGATCATCACCTGTCGTTGAAGAGCCTTGCGGCGTTAGCGCGGCGCGGGTAGCGGGAAAGACCGCGGGTTTCCCCGTTCTGGTCCACCAGGTCCAGCCCGCTCTCGTTCGGGTAACCACACTTCTCCTGCATGTGCCGCACCAGGTTCACCACCATACAGTCAGGGTTGAACAGGGTACTCTCCCCATCCCCGTATTTAGCAACGATATACATAATATCTGTTGGGAGAATATCACAGACGTATATCGTTTCAAGAAGCGTGTACTGGTGGAGGTGACGCAATATACCAAGGTCATAGACAAGATGTCTGCCGGTGTTCGAATGAAATGATGTCATAAAGGGGAGAAAGGCGTTCGTTCGAACACGCGTTCCTTGGTATCCTCCGTAGCAGGCTTATAGAACTGGGGGTTTGGTAGTCTTCGGCTGTTTTCTGATTAGCCCAGTTCTAGCAACGGGGGTAATTCAACCAGCCCGGCTATGCTGTCTATATGCAATCAGAAAATAGCACATAAAAGATCCCAAAGACCCCCCAACCCCCAGTTTTTGGCATGCTGTGGAGGCTAGTTCCTTGGCAACTTGTCAGCAAGTGCTTGTACTGAGTGTTGGTTTGATGACTTTGTTGTGAAATGTGAAGACGTTCACACCCAAGCGGAAGTCTTGTGTACTCTCCAAGCAGAGGTTTTGGGTTATTTTTGGCGTGTTTTTATACTTTTTTATCGGGGTTTCTTTTTTTGCACTAGAATTTTTCTTTTCACGGTTGGGTCAAAGAAAAAAATGCAAAAAAGAAACCCCGATATAAAAGTCTAAAAACACTCCAAAAATAACCCAAACCTCTGCTTGGAGAGTAAGTCTTGTGCAGTTTCTAAAGATGAAGAACTCAAGTATTTTCCTTTTCCGTCGATGACATTTTACGTGAATCAAGTGATCTTATTACCGGGCTGATCAGATCATTTATACGCCCTTGAAGATGGTAACGTGGCAATTTTGTTCTGACCCGCGCCTTGTGCCTGAATGACTCGCAAATCTTTCTCATTTGGTAGGGGATGACTTAATAGTTAGCCTCCACCAGGCCTATTCCGCAGGAATAGTGATCGTAGAATTCGGCAAAAAAGAGAGTAAAATTGGCCAAGGGAGTCCGGCCGTGGGGAGGTAGTTTCTTTCCCTCCGAACAGCGCGGCCAGTCAAACCTACAAGGCGGCCAAAATCCCCTGGCAAATATTCTCCTATATATAGCCAGCGTAGTTAGTCTGGTAGAGACTACTTAATAGTGACTGAATGCCATAGTAGGTGACGTCATAAATTCGTGAGATTGTCGCCATCTTTGATCTAAACAAAGACTTATCCCCATTGCTGACCAATGACCATGCCCTGTCCTTGGTGCTGAACTACACCTTCCATGTGAAAAACTATGACAACAAGCTTTTTTGAACTTTTGAACCTTCAGAATAAATTGAGTGTGTGAGTAAAGCTTTGGACGGAATAACCTGGTCTCCAGTCTACTGTGGCAGGCCCTCTTTAGCAGTAGGAGCTCTCCACCCTCTAGTTCACCAGCCACCCCATAGGAAGGGTAATTAACTCTAAGGCCAAGGGGAAATAACATAATACATGTATTATAAATAGTAAGTGTAAGGCCACACCAATTTAATTTCTTGGTTAACAGATTTTTCTACAAAAATAATGGAGCGGGCGGGCGAAAAAATAAAAACAGGCCTAGGCATCCTATTATGGCCCAAAATGGTATGAGAGGAGCCATGAAGTCAACACACCAGGCCGGTTACAAATTTAAACAATGAATTATTTTTTTTTGAACTTTTAATGATACCATTGCATTGAAAGATGGAATAACTGTAAAAACTAGGAAGAAAAGGACTGTTTTCAACTGTTCAGGGCAAAATATGAGAATTTTCCAGTTGATTCTGAAATTTTATTTTCAAATCAGAAAAAAATGAAGCGGGCGAATCTGTTAACCAAGAAATTAAATTGATGTGGCCTAACCGAATAAAACAAACATTTCATGATTTACATATGTATGAACAAATAATGTGCCCAAGCTGGATTGTCCTTTTCAGCTACACCTTTTATTTTATCTTATACATGACTTATGGCAATGATTCTATATACATCTTATGTTGGGTCATGATACAAATGTTCAAATATATGGCAAATCACTGAAGGTGATACAGTAGTTATTACTGGTAAGTAGTGAAGGTGATTACTGTTGTTTGAACAGCACTACATGTTGTGACAAACCAAATTGATCTAGTATATTAGTACAGGTTTTGGAGTTAAATACTGTAAGTGTGGTCATTAGTAGCCTAGTAACTATCTCATGTAGCCTGGTAGCCTCACAGCACAAAAGGAAAGGACATTTTAGCTGTGTTTAAAGTTCATTTTGTACTCATTTTTGTGAGGAATACAAAAAACACACTATCAAAATACTGAGATTATAAACTTTCTTCCCAGCTACAGTACATGTTAAGTGTATAAAATACTGTAAATCACTATATATTTACTGTAGCAAAATTTCACGTTCTGAGAAAATGGACATATTCATGGAACTATATGTTTGCAATGGTGGCAGGTGCAGAAGAAGGAAAATCGGCAAATTATTTGTTCACGGTAAAGATAAATTCGCAGCATAGAAGTAACCACAGAAGTAACATGCTAGTCCAGTGGTCAGCGATCCTGCCTCTGGACTAAGAGGTTAGGAGTTTGAATCCTGGCTGTTGTCGCTCACCCGACATGCATGCTACTGTAAAGGGTCACAGTCCTTCGTTAAGCTGTGGTCCACTGTTCATTGCGCTTGTGGAAAAGAGCTAGGGGAATTTCCCCGGTACAATGAACCTGTAAATACTGTACATAGCGTCTGTCTTCTCTGTCACAACCAGTGGAAGATTAGCTCTGCAATGAGCTAAAACTGGTTCAAGATCACTTTCACTACTAAAACTGCAAATGTAAAAGTACCGCAAATATGAAGTGATTTACAGTAGCTAGATACAAAATGGTTTGACCATGTTGAGTTATAACACAGTAGACAACGGTGGGAAGGCATTTTGTTTGCTGACCACCAGTTTCTGGTGCTGGTGGGAGATGTACCCTTTAATGTGGCCCTGTGGAAAAAAAGGGAAAAAATCCAAAAGTTAGGATCATTGGCAATGTGTTCCTGTAAGGATAGGTCACGCTAATTTAATGTAATCTCTGGGTTCTCAAGATATGCCTGTTCTATTTTCTACAACAGAATGGTAGAACACTGTCCTTGGAATGTGTTATTAAAATAAGTTTGTAACAATGGTCTATTTTCAATAATCTTGGTCACACAAATTTGACGTTTCGGCTTACATTCAATGCCTGAGGATGTACAATGATAAAGATGAAAACCAATAAATCTGTAGCTCTTACGTTGCTACAATTTGATGTTTTACACCATACAACAATTTTTATAACAGTAAGCTAAGTTGTACTGACCATGTAGATGAGGTTAGCCACTATACATGAGGCCTCATCTAGATCCACATCTGACACCTGAAATCACAAACAAACAAACAAACAAACAATGAACAACTTAGGTATTTCATATTGATCAACAACAAAAATCACTAGAAGAGCAGATCTGATCTACGTGGGAATTCAATGTTTCATTTTTTGAAAATAAAAAGATATTTAAAGATAGAAAGACAGTAAAAACTCACCCCCATGGTCCTTAGAGCCACCACAAAGGCATCCAGTGGAAGCTGGTGAGTATTTAACAGTAGGTACCTACAGTATGGGAGTAAAACATTAATGCTTTGAAGTTTGAGAGAATTTTCATAGCATACAGTTCCAAACAAGTGTTTTGTAGATAAATCTTGTAGATAAAAAGCCATTTGTTGACCAACATTAAGGTTGGGATCTTAATGAATTGAAAGAACAAAAAATGATTTGAGCTAAGGCCACAGCAAGTAATTTTTATGGATGACATCAGCACGCACATTAATTTTAGCCTGATTTTGGAAAAAATTTTGAAATTTTGTTGCCTTCTGACAGTGTCGAATATGGGCAAAGATGTCTGTTGCCATGTCGGAAGGTGGATGACAGGTAACTATGAAGAGAGGAGACAAGAAAAGACTCTGATTCAATGTTTTGTTTCTTACTTTGAAGCAGTGATATGTGATGTTGGCTGTGTATATGTGATGTTCCTGGTGAATCAAAACCATTTGTACAATGATTGAGTCAAAATTTTAGAATGTGGGAACCTTGTTTTTTTGGGCCCGTCTGGTTTTTTTTGCTCGCTCACATTAGATTTGGGTCTGAGGAGGATGTCATCCATAAAATTTACTTGCTGTGGCCTAATCATTCACAGAGGCTTGCTTGCTGCACATGTAGATGTAAGGTATCAAAGTAAAAATCTCACACAGGTAGTCAAAGCACAGAATACAAGAAAACTATGCTTTCAAGTCTAACTTACACTTTCTTGAACAAGTTCCTGTAAGTGATGATCTTGAGTTTCTCCAGAATGAGGAAGATGCCACAGCGGATGAAGAAAGCCTCATGTCTGGCCATGGCATCGTTCAGCTGGAGTAAGTTACCAGTACTGTAACCACAGTAAGGGAACAAGCATGGTATTTACTGTACAACTTGATTAAACATAGGTATTCATGTTTGTTACACATAACTGGTAAACCGCCCTTAGGCGTAACACACAAGAACCGATTCCGAACTTATTAAAAAAAACATGTCAATACCCCTTTTCTTTCCAAACCACCTAAAACCTTCCATAGATTGCAAAATCTGTGCTGCTAAATGAAGAAAACATTGCCATCGGGCATCATCAAGTACTGGCCTCCATGTTATGTGGCCACAGTTTTGCCAATACAACACTGCAAGGTTGCCAACATGCAATTTTGTATATGCCATGGGTTTAGGTCCGGACCTACATGTACAAGTCCAGAACTGAAGCTAAACCTCTGGACTTGAATCCGGACCTGAACCTAAATGTGGGTTTAGGTACACAGCACTATCTACCGATATACAGTACCTGGCAGCTTTGGCCACTTCTGCAAACTGTGTGAGATCATACTTCTGTAGGAGTGACATTGACGGCATGTGGCCCTATGTGGAAAACACAAACGTTAAGGCATGAAAAAAAAAGATTTTGATATAAGATAGAAAGCATAAATTGAAATTTCTATACTGATACTATACTGGGGGGGAGGCTTTCACAAAATTTCCGGAAAAAGATTCCAAGAGGAAATGCTTTCAAGCCAAACAGGATTATTTCACAGCATAGGGGTCAGGTACAGAAGGACAAGTTTCATGACGCAAGTCGGGCATTGAGCCGAAAATATTGATATGGAAAAATTCATAACTCCCAGAGACACTATTTCTCACTTTTTGAGGGACAGATTTTATGAAGTTAAAGGTTTTCCCTTTGATATAGCTTAGTTCTAAAGTTATATTTTTATTTTTTTGTGATATGTATGAAAAAAAAAAACACCCCTTTGCTGGTTGAAAGATAGCATATAGAGGCGGTTATACCGATACAGATATCACAGCATAGGGGGTCCAAATCACAGCATAGGGGGTCCAAATCACAGCATAGGGGGTCCAAATCACAGCATAGGGGGTCCAAATCACAGCATAGGGGGTCCAAATCACAGCATAGGGGGTCCAAATCACAGCATAGGGGTCGCTGTGCTCAAAAGGCTGTGCCGAGAACACTGCCAAGCCAACAACCTTTTCTTACCAGACCATCAGTCAGTTGGCATTCTAAGTCATACTTAGTATGGCCTGTGATAAGGGGGCACACCCCAGTTTATTTTGGGTCTCAATTCGATTCTACAAACCCTCAACTCTAGCGACCGTCTCTTTCAGGAAATACCTCTTAAGCCAAAACACTGTGTTTGCAAATGAAGGATAACGCTCTAGCTACGAGAACAATAGAATTTCAATTTCTTTCACCCCTCAGATTTTAGTAAATTTTAGGGGAAAAAGAATTTTTCGATGAAAAATGATGCCAAAAATTGGCCATTTTCACGTGGAGTTAGACATTTCGCAGCAAATTATGAGAAATGTAAACTCAAACATGAACCACCGGAACCCCTTCGTCACTTTTTTCCCGGGCACTACCTCGGACCCCTGTCGCAGAAAAATTGGTGTATGCACCGTTAAGGATGTAGAATAAAACTCAGACTGACTTACCAGTAACATTTTGACAGGCAGCAGGTAGATGAGGATAAAACGTTTGTTCTTGCGACAGGCTCGGTGGCAGTGGTCAAACGCATACGTCAAGTATTCTTCAGCTGAAAACAAAACAAAACATTCTTTATTACTACAACAAGACCATTTTGACTCCCAATTTGACCTTCCTGTCAGTCTGCAGTTACACCCGACCATTTGCCCTGAACATCAAGTACGATTACTATGAACATCTACTACTTCCATAAAGGAAATAACTTCATACAGAACTTTACTTCATAATCCAGGCCTCGAAATTAACTTTTCTTCCTATTGTCCCAGCTCTGTCCTGAATCTGTTTTTCGGGAACTATATACGACTTCAGCTTGAAGTCAACTTTATTTTGATTCCGTTCAGACTAACAGAGTAGACAGAAAATTTGGGGTGACTTTTTTTAAGCCGAAAGCTGGGACGTGTGCCTGATAAACAAAAGGCTGACATTCTAGATCTGATATTGATTATTTTTCTTTTGTCCCAAAAATGTCCCAGTGTCTTTTTAGTTGTCCTGGCCTAAATTCTAGTGGTCAGTGGCCATTGGGACAATGTTAATTTTGAGCCCTGATAATCTATATATTTTCCTTGATATTATTAGTGAATCTTAGACTGTACCTTGCTTGAACTCCCCATCAAACATAGCTTTCCTTCCAACATAATATCTGAAGAAGGAAAAAAAAACAGTGCACAAACATGTTATTTCCTGAAAAGGGAACCAAATTCAAAACATCTGGACATACAAACAGAATCGCCTGTGTCTAATTCCTGAAGATCTATGTATAACCCATTTAACTTGATTACAAGTATAACACATCTTTAAACAGAAGTAAAATATTGTAGCTAGAAGGGTAACATTTGCAAAGCAAATATTGTTTACCTTCAGTTATGGTCTGCTCTGTTAATTCTCACTCAAAAACATTTATATACATGTATATGGTCAAATATATATGGTCAGACAGGAGTCTAAATCCCTCCTGCTATAAAATTACAACATGATGTAACCCAACTCTAGTTACCATGGTGACAGATGTCTGGTTCAGGTCATTGACCTTGTTGGTTTGGAGGAGAAGAAGAAGAAACAGCAAGAGCAAAACAATGTTTTTCTTCAGTAAACATAATAAAATCATCAACAACATATCTACATAATAATTGCCTATATTCACCTGTAGGTAACAAGTTGTGCCTTTGTGAAGTCATCCTTAAGGTTGGAACTGTCTATAGCTCTGATCAGGGGCTTACACAAGTGATGCTTGTTGATCTAAAACAAAGATAATTTCTTGTGAGAATATTATGATTTCAATAACAATTGATTAAATGAGTAACCTCTTCTCTTATGAAATAGAATTGATTTAATGACATATTTCTAAGAACATTTGGGGTGATTAAAAACACATGTTGCTTGATTTGCTTTCTTTTCTTTAGCCACATGTAGTACTAGTGTACACAAGAACAGTAAATGACAACCAGTGATTTTGTATGTTTTAAATTATGTGAATGGTTTCATTGTCCCAGAATAGATGAACTGAATATGTTGAGTGTATGTATCTTTGATGTCAAGTTAATGTTTCCATGCAATATTTCTGTATTTCTTTTTTTTTTCAAGCAAGTACAAAATAAAGTACAACTAAAGCAAAAGAACAACAAATTATTGAACTAAGAGTAAGACATGTAAATATAAAAGGGGGTTACCTTTGCAAATGTATGTATTCATATGTTTCAGAATAAAGACATCACTGTTGGTACTCAAAGCATGTGTCCCTTTTTTTTGGGGGGGGGGTCAACTAACCGGCTGTTTCTCTATAGTGGTCACCTGGCCATAGTGGTCAAATTTGGCCAGTCCCTTGAGTGACTACTATAGGCAGGTTTGACTGTAGTAGGTATACATGTATGTCTACCTTGAAGTATATTTTGAAGAGTTGGTTGACAATGTTGAGCATTCCCCACTTCTTGGACACATCAAGATCTGATCGGCTGTAAAAAAAAATATCAGTCAAAAATTAGAACCACACTTTTCTTCTAAATCATTGAAAAAGAGCAGTTTTCCTTGCATTGGGTAAAAGGTTAAACATACCGGTAGATAGTGCTGTGTAACTAAACCCACATTTAGGTTCAGGTCTGGATTCAAGTCCAGAGGTTTAGGTTCAGTTCCGGACTCGTAAGTCCAGACCTAAACCCATGGCATATACAAAATTGCATGTTGTCAACCTTGCAATGTTGTACATGTATGAGCAAAACTGTGGCCACATAACATGGAGGCCAACACTTGACAATGCCTGATGGCAATGTTTTCTTCATTTTGCAGCACAGATTTTGCAATCTGTGGAAGGTTTTAGGTGTTTGGGAAGAAAAGGGGTATGTGACATGTTTTTTTTTGTAATAAGTCTGGAATCGCCTCTTGACTTATAGGTTTTTTTTACTTGAACCTAAACATTTTTACAAGTCCAGAACCGGTACACAGCACTATTTCTAACACTGTAATTTTGAATAGAGCACAACAGTGTAACCCTACCTGTCACTGGCACACACCCTGAAACAGCCCATCAGGACGTCAGCAGCCTTCTCCAGTGTCTCCCCAGGTTTCCCCTTCCCTTTTCTCACCAGCTGTACATCTGCACTCAGCGCAAACAGTCTCAGGTCCAGGGCTACAGTATACATCACTGGGAGGGCCCTGTAGAAGGGAGATGTAAGATGTTATGTATGTAAAGGTCTGTTGTAAGCTGGTTGTATCTACGGTCTCAGGTCCAGGGCTACAGTGTACATCACTGGGAGGGCCCTGTA
>NW_017802713.1:2513781-2541799 GCF_001625305.1 Branchiostoma belcheri
ATAGCAAATCATGTACAACATATTTACATAATAAATGCCAATATTCACCTGTAGGTGACAAGTTGTGCCTTTGTGAAATCATCCTTGAGATTGGAACTGTCTATAGCTCTGATCAGGGGCTTACACAAGTGATGCTTGTTGATCTAAAACAAAGAAAACTTCTTGTGAGAATATTATGATTTCAACAACAATTGATTGAGTAAATGAGTAAACCTCTTCTCTTATGAAATACATGTAGAATTGATTTAATGACATATTTCTAAGAACGATTGGGGTGATTAAAAACACTAGTAGGTATACATGTATGTCTACCTTGAAGTATATTTTGAAGAGTTGGTTGACAATGTTGAGCATTCCCCACTTCTTGGACACATCAAGATCTGATCGGCTGTAAAAAAAAATATCAGTCAAAAATTAGAACCACACTTTTCTTCTAAATCATTGAAAAAGAGCAGTTTTCCTTGCATTGGGTAAAAGGTTAAACATACCGGTAGATAGTGCTGTGTAACTAAACCCACATTTAGGTTCAGGTCTGGATTCAAGTCCAGAGGTTTAGGTTCAGTTCCGGACTCGTAAGTCCAGACCTAAACCCATGGCATATACAAAATTGCATGTTGTCAACCTTGCAATGTTGTACATGTATGAGCAAAACTGTGGCCACATAACATGGAGGCCAACACTTGACAATGCCTGATGGCAATGTTTTCTTCATTTTGCAGCACAGATTTTGCAATCTGTGGAAGGTTTTAGGTGGTTTGGGAAGAAAAGGGGTATGTGACATGTTTTTTTTTTGTAATAAGTCTGGAATCGCCTCTTGACTTATAGGTTTTTTTTACTTGAACCTAAACATTCCGGAAGTCCGGAACCGGTACACAGCACTATTTCTAACACTGTAATTTCAAATAGAGCACAACAGTGTAACCCTACATGTACCTGTCACTGGCACACACCCTGAAACACCCCATCAGGACATCAGCAGCCTTCTCCAGTGTCTCCCCAGGTTTCCCCTTCCCTTTTCTCACCAGCTGTACATCTGCACTCAGCGCAAACAGTCTCAGGTCCAGGGCTACAGTATACATCACTGGGAGGGCCCTGTAGAAGGGAGATGTAAGATGTTATGTATGTAAAGGTCTGTTGTAAGCTGGTTGTATCTACAGTCTCAGGTCCAGGGCTACAGTATACATCACTGGGAGGGCCCTGTAGTGGGGAGATGTAAGATGTTATATGATATATGTATGTAAAGATCTATTGTTACATGTAGCTGGTTGTATCTACAGTCTCAGGTCCAGGGCTACAGTATACATCACTGGGAGGGCCCTGTAGTGGGGAGATGTAAGATGTCATGTATGTAAAGGTCTGTTGTAAGCTGGTTGTATCTACAGTCTCAGGTCCAGGGCTACAGTATACATCACTGGGAGGGCCCTGTAAGGAGAGAGTTGGTAGTACACATGTTACATCCATGTATGTGAATCCCATAACTTGCAAACCACCTTAAGGCACAACATACCAGCTTTCTACAGTAGTGTAAGTAAATACAATGATCAGTGTTCTAGCCAGGCCTTTTTAGCATAGGGGCCCCCTATGCCATAATTTTGACCCCTATGTTATGATTTTGAGCCCTATGCTATAATTGTGACCCCCACGCTAAGTTTCATTGTAGGGGTGTTTTGGGAGGGAGAACGTCTATAATATATAAACCTTGCCAAAAATGAAAATATAACTGTAGAATGAAGCTATAGCAAAGGGAAAACCTTAACTTCACAAAATCTGTTCCACACTTAACAAGAAATAGTGTCTCAGGGGGTTATGAGTTTCAAAATTTTTCAGGTCAATGCCCGATTTGCGCCGCAAAAGTTGCTCTTCTGTACCTGACCCCTATGCTATGAAAAAAATCCTTGCTAGAACACTGTTGAATGTACAAGGTAAATGCAGAGTATCATACAAATGTTACTTTAAGGCACACTAACCAGTTGTCGTCCCTGTGGCTCTGGATGGCCTTGATGAGAGACTGAACCACCACGGTCTGGCAGCCGTATGCTTCCACAAAGTCATGGTTCCCAACTGCCCAAATACATCTGTGAAAAAAACAACAGTACTCTCTTAGTAACAATGTTATTGTAACAATGTATACGTACTGCACCTTCACGAAACCCATAAAGTATTGTGCATAGCACTTTGCCAGAACATCTCATCTAAGGTCATATTCAGGCATATAAGGTCTGTCTGTTGTTTCCAAATGTCATGTCAGAAAAAATATTGTCTGCAACAGAAAAAATTCTCATGCAACATTGACAAAAAATCCAACAAAAATTGTGAAAAATGGGGGGTTTGTGCAGGTGCGGTGATTCTGCCGACGTGTTATCTTCTGTAAATGTATACACAAGATTCACAGGACAAGATAGTTCCAACCACACACACACATGTAGTTAAAGTTTGCAAGTTGTAAGTGTACATTCACAGCACACCTGGAACATAATACTAGTATGTCTTTGGAAGCAAAAATGAATTTTAGTGAATAAGAAGAATACGTACCTTATGTGAGCTGCCAGTAGTTCATCCCATGGCTGCTCAAAGAACTGCTCACACTGTTGCTCTGGGTGTTCTATCTGTATGTGTCAGATTTATCATATGTGAACAATGTATTACTTACTAACTTTTGCTTCTTTTAATTTTAGACTGACAACAGATTTGCAACTGTGCAAGTACTATTACTACGTAGTATACATATTGTTGGTCCTGATGCCCCTACCTGAAGTCTTGTGTTGGCTATGTGAGGATGTCTGAAGGACAGCAGATCTGCCAGTACTGAGCCATCACAGTTGTTGATGGACCTGTCAACCTACATGTACACACAGATATAAGCAGGTGTCATAAAAGTTCATCCGTGCAAAAGGACATTGTATTATCTAATACATTGTTCTTGATGTGTGTTGGTGGAATTCATATTCATTCTGAAGTAATTTCAAACAGCACAAAGAGTTTGGGACAAGAGGAGTAAAAGATGCCACATATACACCAGGGCCTCACAAATAAATGACGGGGGACACTATAAACTCTCTGGACATGTTTTTATTTACTTATTTTAATCTTCAATGACACCTGGGTAGCTCTTTCAGCCAAAAGCTGATTTCCAAGGAGGCCCAGGGGGGATACAAAATGTTCATACTGTGCTGACCGAGCCATGTGTTTTATCTGCATAAACTAGCGTTTTGAGTCAAGACTCAAGACTGATGCTGTTTTGATGGAAATTTGGGCAAAAGTACCGAAGTAACGGGTTCCTTTCTCAGCACTCGGTATGCAGAGGTGAGGCGGCTTCCGTCCTAGATCTCCAGTGCCGAAGTTACGTCAACACTTGGTGTCCAGTGTCGGCAGCTTCAGCACTGGAAACTCTAAATCGGCAAATCAAACCTTGTCTTTAGAAAGGGTACTGAGATGCCGCCTTTGAACTCTAACAGTAACACTTATATTTTTGAGATCATACCGCCCGGGAAGCAAAGTATAATCGGGACGACAAGGTGATCGGCAGGACAATACTGCAAGGCTCAGATCCTCACATTTTTACAGACATAGACTTGGCCTACGATAATATACTGTACGCCGCACGCGGGTGACGTAAGCACCAGAGGCCCAGTGCCGAAATGATTTGAGAACTCGGCTTCCAGCACCAAGAGTCACGGGGCACTGGAACGATCCAGTGAGGAATCCGTTACTTAGGGACTTCGGCACTTGCTATCCAGTGGTGAACGGCCTCCGAGCACTGGCAAGCGAGTGCTGAGTGGAATTCAACACTGGCTATCCAGTGGTGAACGGCCTCCAAGCGCTGGCTATCCAGTGCTGAACGGCCTCCGAGCTCTGGCAAACGGTGTTTCAGCACTGGAACAAAGCCGTTTCTGTACTAGAATTCCAGTGCGGAGCTTTCTTCCGCACAGGGCCCCGAGTGTCGACGCCACTTTCCCCGTGAGTTCCGCACTGGGCGGCCAGTGAGGAACCCGTTACTTCGGTACCCTTGCGAAATTTGGGCAGGTCATGAATTTTCTTTTCCAATATATACAATGTACAAAATTTATTACAAATATTATGTATGATCGCCCCCCTCCCCATGCATCACAACCCCAGCATTTTCAATCTAAATTTACCCAATGTGCTCTTCATTGTGGCAAAATTATACACATAATGGTAAATCATATGTCTATGTGACTCCTGATAATTATAAGACTTGGTCGTGAGAATAAAACGGGATATAGTACGATACCTGCTGAAGATACGAATTCAAACTCATGTGCGCCATGTTTTCTTATTTCGGGACTCTGTATGTGACCATTCTGCCACGTTTTCTGAAACAAAGGCAAGCTGGGAATGTTTTTGCAAAATTGTATACTACGCATTCTATCTCTTTCATTCTAGTACTCATGCATTGATGTAATAGTTGCCTGTTAATATTCCACTTGACCATTTTATTGGTGATAATTTATGGACAAGCGTTACGAAAAACTACAATTGACCCTCACAATGGTCTCGCGAGATTTCCCCACCGCGAGAGTTGAACGAGAGTTTGATTTTCTTTCACGAAAAAATGGCGCCACCGAAGCGAAAGTCGTCCCAAACGGTGGATTATTCACAGAAACCGGCCCTATCTGAGGTGATATGCCCGATTTGTATGGAAATCCTGGTGGAGCCGGTCACCATGCCGTGCTCGCACGAGCTGTGTATGCCGTGCTTCCAAGAGAACGTCCAGAACGGGGAGGCAAACTTCGTCTGTCCGATGTGTCGGCTGCGTATCTCAAGTTGGGCTCGGAAGAACGCGCGGGAACACACGCTTGTCAACCAGGAAAGATGGGCTCAGATTCAGCGGTTTTACTCAGAAAAGTGTCAGAGAAGACTTCGGGGCGAGGAGAATGATGCACTGGACGAGCTGAGCGACGAAGGTGAGATAAAATGTTTGTTTTGTAGTTTTTTTTATCAACGCCAGATGGGGAAAACAGGCCTGTACACGCCTCCTTGCTGGGCAGAATCAACACAGTAAACTGTGATATGTTTTTACTAGGCCGGTGTGTGTCATAGTTTTCCCCACAAATTTTATGTAGACATCACTATCAATTCAGTGAGCGCTGAATTTCCTTGCTGACAGTACTACTTTTCTGTCTAAAGTTTCTTTGCAAATTTCTGACAAACTTTCCTGCAATAAAATCATATGAGTATCCACCAGCATGACATATCTTTGGTAAAAACTATGATTTGAAAAAAAAATACAGATTTGTAGACAGACTGCAGAAGCTGGGGTTGTTGTTTAACTTACTCCTAAACTTTTTATGTGTTTGTTTAAATAATTTAAATATATGAGACTGTTGTCATAGCGATTTGTCATAGTGTCAAATTGTGTCTGTCAACTGTGGTAAAACAATGGATACCTTATCCGTTGCCAAGGCAACACATAGTCATTGCAGGGCTCGAAATTCATTTTTGGGAATAGGTGCACTGGTGTAATTTTTTGGGTGCACCATATAAAACAAAACCTAATTGCAGGTCTTACTGCTCCTCTTCTGAGCTTAAATCTAAAATGAGAGCTAACTTCAAAATCTTAAACGAGTACTACAACAAAGATTATATTATTTTTTTGTTATACTTACTTAGACCAAGAATATCTGGTATACTATTATACATTTCTAATGTTAAAAATTCCTACAAAAATATTTGGGTGCACCTGCACCCACAGAAAAAAATTAGGTGCACAGCTCTAATTTTAGGTGCACTAAGGTGCACATGCACCCAGTATTTCAAGCAAGTTGCATTGCCACAAGAAGTAGTGAAGGCATAAAACACTTGATTGTATTAAATGCTTTATTATTATGCACCAACCAGTGTCTGCAAATTACTAGTATATAATGTTAACTACATCATCCAGGTAGTACATGTGTTACTTTTAGTTATTTTAGTAACTTTTACAAATGTCACAGAAAAGTTTGCCGATTTTATCGATAACACTTTTTCTCAAAGATGCTTGTTTGAAAATTTAAAATGGCTTCCTGGAATGACCTGGATCATTGCAACAGTTTTTTGAGTTACTAATCATGCTAAAGTTTTAGTTATAATATGTACAACTACACTACAAGTATGTAGTAATGATAATACTATTAATACATGTATTGTTACATTGACCTTTCGTAACACTTTATTATGAAACAGATTGTATACTACATGTAGTATAATACTGTGCTAATGCCCAAAGGAGGTATGGCCATGTACTGGTATAGGAAAGTACATTATAACTGTCACTGATGGGAAAGTGATCGCTCAATCATTCAATGGCACATTTTCTTCTCTGGGGGTTGACAACTGCCATCATCCTCTGTACCCTCCAGAACACTTGTACTTGATTGGCTGGTACCAGTCCCTGCAAATGATACACAAGCACAGTCATATCAATAATCTTGAAACATCAATTTGTATGTCATAAATTTGTTAATGTAAAAAATTTACTCAAAGTTAAACTAGAAAGGTAACATTTGCAAGGCATTATTTACCTTTGCATATGGTTGCTACTGTCTAAATCCATCCTGCTGTAAAATTGCAACATGATGTACCCCAACACTAGTTACCTTGGTGATAGACTTCTGGTTCAAGTCATTGACTTTATTCATTGGTTTGGAGAAGAAGAGAAGGAAACTGAGCAAAAACAATATGTTTTCCTTCAGTAAACATAACAAAACCGTGTCTTTAGACAGTTACCGTTATAAGGAGCAGGGTCCACACATGCCACCATCACTTGCTCTTGCCTCTCCCATGCTGAAGCCACCGTCTCCAAACAGGACACTGCCTGGACGTACTCGTGATGGGGGAGCCTTGCTGCTGCCAGTGCCAACCTCCGCGCTAGGTGGACAGCCTTACTGTACTGCTCTTGTTGTGATGCATCCAGACACGCCGGCGGATCACCCAACTGGTCCACTGGTGTACTCGCAAGCTGAGGTCTAACCATGCCACAGTGGTCTAGATAGTACTGGCGAGTCCACCTCTTGAAACAGAGAGTCGGGTCGAACTCGCCCAAGCCTTTTCCTCGCCGTGCAGCGAAGAGGTGTCGGCAGGGTAGCTTCAGGACTTTGAAGAAGCTGCAGGGACACGTCTCTGCCTTTACTTGCAGCATGCCTTGTGGCTTGACGTTCCTGATCACTGTGATGGACAGGGCCAGTTGTAGCTGCTGCTTCACAAGGTCAAGTGCGTGTGGAGTGAGCAAACGGTCGTATTGCTCCTCAGCCGAGCCTGCTTCTTGAGACAGGGGTATCAGCTTGACCTTTTGGACCATTTCGAGCACCTTCTGACCCTTTTCCAGCGCGAGAGAATCTATACACTTCATGACATCGGAGAAGAAAGCTGGGATGTCGTAACTCTTCTTGATGACGTTTTTAACTTTCTGGATGGTTGTTTCCAAGTGTTTGGTGGCCGTGCTGACAAAGTACTTGTGCTCGCTGCGAAGGCCGGTCACCCACTCCTCCCTCTTCCCGTGCCAGTTGTCGTTGAAGTATGCTAGCACCTGAGGAACGTCCAAGAACTGGAGAATGTTGTAGTACTCGTCGTACTCTTCTTTACTCTGGGCGGATACCATCTTCTCCATTGTTTGTAGGCATGCGGTTTTCTGGTCGGGCGATATCCCCAGCTTCTCTGTGGACACGTCGCGCCGAAACGCCCTCAAGGTTTGCGAGTCAGAAATAGACATGATCACGTTTGGAAAGTTCTTTGAGAGAAGCTCTCGGTGGGGCAAAACCACATCCGCCACGATGCACTCGATCTTTGTGTGGTTTGGGTTACTGGCTTTGAAGGAAGAAATGAGGTGCAGCATTGTAGCACCGAGCTCAGATAGTGCCAGGAACAATCCTGCGATATGAACCTCACCATTGCTATCAAGGATCATCAGTAGGTAGAGAGGTATGCCGGTTTCGTTGTGTTTCATGGTGGCATCGATCAGGAGCACCTCTGGGAAGGCGTGGAACAGGTCTCTCATGTGGGGTGTCTGGAAGAAGATGCTGACCATGCATATACTGTGGGTGCCGTTGTGTCCTAAGCTCGATGTCTTGATGGTTGCTCCTGAAAATAAAAGAAAATATGTCTTTGTTCTGAGCTTTTCATATTCAAGGCTAATCATCATTGCTAGCTTTCCTGCAAGTCTAAGATGAACTATAAACTGACTAGAAAGGTGACATTTGCATTTAGCAAATGCATAATGATTACCTTTACATATGACCTGCTCTGTTAACTCTTACTCAAACATGTTACGTTCATATATATGGTCAGACTGGAGTCTAAATCCCTCCTGCTATAAAATTGCAACATGATGTAACGCAACACTAGTTACCATGGTAACAGACAGTCCGGTTCAGGTCATTGACCTTTTTGGTTTGGAGAAGAAGAGGAAACAATATGTTTTTATTTGGTAAATATAAGTTATAACATATCTGTACAGTTTTCGTATTACATATATACTTTCCTGTCTTCTACTGCAAAATTAAGTCTCTGAAAAGTAATAAATTTCACGAGTTTGACAATCTTGCCAAGATGGTGGATGGTGAAGTGTGAAAGAGAATTATTCCAACACACCAGGGATTTTATTCATTGTCTCCACCAGCTTTCCGATGTCCACAGGCGGCGTAGGTTTGGTCGCTTGTGCGGGTTCTGGTTCGCAATCTCTGGTTCCGAAGTTGTTGAGTAGCACCGGTACAGAAGGTTTGAATTTGTTCCTACCACGCTGGGGCAGACTCATGAAGGAGGCCTGCAGTCCAAGACAAAAACATGAAATTCGCAATGAATTTTAGCACTAATTTCTAGACAGCAATCATAGTGTGATTTGAGCCCCCTATACTGTGATATATAGGGCCCTGCACTGCCTTTTAACTGGCTTAAAGTGCTCATGACACCAAAATATGACCTTAGCTGATTGTAATTGACATAACTAGTATTACCTGGCTAACAGACATATTTACAATAAATATGCACGGTCCTCCTGTTACATTCGAAATTCTAATGCCTTGCCTTGGAAAAGTCAGCACAAGCCAGTACTGGCAGGCGATTTGCATCTCTACATTTTATTTTTGCATGTCTGTATTTTTTTCCTGAGCTGACGTCATCCAGTGATGTCAGCTCAGGAAAAAGCAGAGAAATGTAAAAATGAAACACAGGGATGCAAATAGAGATGCCCGAAGTGGGCAATTGGGAAACTTGCCAGAGTCTCTAAAATCCACTTTTAGAAGGCCGTACAAGCTCAATTTCTCAGTCATCATGATTGGAACAAACTTCAAGTGACTATATTGTATGTGCACTTCCGATATTGTATGTATTTTACAGACTTTTTTTTTGGTGGCATTTGGTCTTAAACAATAAGGCTGTAACACAGGAAGTACTGTGTTTTCATACCTGGCTTACACTGTGGTTGTGCTGCTCGTGAAACGACTTGACAATCAACGTCTGGCCATCGGGCGACACTCTAAACTTAAGACTCACTGGACAGTCCATCAAGAAAGTCCTGAATATGAGAGGAGAAAAAGGGAAAAGAAAAAAAAAATGTCATCAAAACTGAATTAGTCACAAGTTGTCAAGCATAGAACTTCTAACAGGCTTTTGATTATACCAATTAAAGTATCACATTTATTCAAGTTTTTTAAACATTAAACATTTCTTAATAAATACATATTTGACAAATGCAAACCTAGACACTAATACCATGCCAGTACAGTGGTCAAGAGGACTAGGATTCGAACCCCTGCCTTGGATCCATAAAATTTTATCATTTACATGTAGTTATGTTTACCGAAGGAAAACGTATTGTTTTTCTGCCTTTCTTCTTCTCCAAACAGCGCTCTCTGACCTGACTGAACCAGACTGTCTCTCACCATGGTAACCAGTATTGGGTTACATAATGTTGCAATTTTATAGTAGGAGGGATTTAGACTCCTGTCACCATATATTATATGTGAATGTGTTTGAGTAAGAATTACCAGCGAAGGTTAACATTATGCATTTGCTTTGCAAATGTTACTCTTCTAGTTGATACTTACTTCTGGTTGGGTCGGGCGCCAAGGGAGTGAGATTTATACTTTCGCCCGCCGTGAACACAGGCGAAGGTGATCTCGGAATACTTGAGCTTGGGGTTGAAGCTCTTTATTTTGGCGCGCCGGGTGCCACAGATGGTCCGAGAGTCCCTGATGTACAGCTGTACAAAATTCCGCAGCTGGTAGTCGTTGATGGCGAATTCTATGTCAGGATAGGAGTGGAAGATAGCTCCTACTTCAAGCTTGATGGCTTCAGCTGGTTAGGGCAAGAAATAGATTGATTTATACATACATGTATATAGCTTGTCAACACACACAATATGCATAAAAAATTTTAAATTGCAGGGGGAATATTTTAATATTTTAAGAGAACTTGCAACTTTGCAAGCCAAAAAAATGCAGGCTTTGCATTTTTAAAATTGCATATTGCAGAAAAACTGAAACATAATACTGGTATGTAATTTGTGCATTCACAGAAATTCACCGACTGTAAATTGTAGAATTAGAGGTTGAATAACATATAATAAACTGGAGCCCGGTGTTTTTTGACACATAGATAAATAATGTTTAAATGCCCTTGGTAGCATAATAAGATTATGGCCTATAATCATGGTATTCTAGAGATTGAGATAGAAAAGTGGGTCAACTCAAGATGTTTACCTTTAGCCATGACTGCATTGTCTTGTAACACTCCAGCCATCTCTATACATGTGCAGGAACTAGAAGAAAATGAACAGTTACTGTAAGTCTACAAATTTCCGCGGTATATTTAGATTCGCGGAATTCGCGGGGACCTTTGTGCCGCGAATCTATTTCCCCGCGAATATGTTTGGCGTAGGTGCGCCCCCCTCCCCACATGCTTTCACGACGGTAAGTTCAGAAACACAAACACACGCAACAAACACAAATCACTGCAAATCAACTCCATTCTTAGAAAATGTACGTATGTTGAGTACCAAATTTTTTTTCAGTTATACTGATGTCAAAAAATTATAATATTATGAGACACCGAATCGTGATACTTCGGCACTGGCCGTGTCAAACGTACACCGCCGGACAAAAATCTCTGTGTGCTGAGCGCCGGCCATGCGCGCCCGGGCGCTTGAAAATTGCGGGCACATCGGGCATATCTACAAATATTTTGATGAAAAATATAACTGCTGGTACCTGGGAAGTGTTAGTTGATTCTCTTTTGCGCCCTGCTTTGCGGGCGTTTTTTTTTCTTGTTTTGCTGGATAGAAACGCTACCGTGGGCCGCTACAAAACCGTAGGCGACCTTTGCATACTTCCGGGTTCAAAATCTCGCCGAAGACGGCATAAATATTCTTAGTAATATATATTTTCCCGAAAGATTCTTTCGATTATGCATTTCTTCACTAGAGTATCGATGTGTAGTCGTGGAAAATAGCGTTTTAGCGCTTATTTCCGAACAAAGAAAATTGTTTACACGTGCGTCAGATCGATCGTCAGCTATACCGCCGGCAGTCTCGCGCGGTGCACGAAACAAATTTTTGCGCCGCGCTTTAGGATATAAATGCCGGAACACGAACTTTTATTATTTTAAATATACACTTTACAAATTTTTCTTTGAAAAATAGCCAAGGAGATATCGCGAATCTAAAAATACCGCGGATTGTCCATTTTCCCGAAACCGCGAACTTTAGGCCCCGCGAATCTAAAGAGACTTACAGTAGTTTACATACATGACTTACATATGTACAAGGGCCTGCATTTGACAGGGGGCTAGTGATTACGAATTATGCAAAATTTTCACCACTGATTACAAATTACGTTAAATTCTCAGAGCTGATTACAAATTACATGTACATGAAATCATGGAATACTTTCATGGATTACATTTTACGTTGCATAAAGGTAACTACGCTTTAGGTAGAATGAAAATGATCAATTACGTGCTATGGCTAATGTACTGATTACGAATTACTAGTGGGTTGATTTGGGTGACTGCCTACGGATTACGAAGACTTAAAAAGGCCTGATTACGCCTTACAAAATAGGGCATGCAGGCCCTCATGTAAATGTATCACCACATGTCTGCCAAATTACACCTTTGTGTGTCGTATTATTACAGTAGGCCAGGTCTCAGCAATCATTTTAGACTACCTTAGTTTGGTAACCAGCAAGAAAGAAAAACTACAAACTGAAAGAGAAACAGAATAGTGAATGCCTGTAAAGAACACCATGAACATTTATGATGTAAACCCAACAACCATGTTTTAGTTACAGTCCTGTAAATGTAATCTTAGCTGCAACCTCTTCCATACCCAATACGTAATGATATCCTTGTAATAAACCTAAAGAAGAACTATTTCATATATCCAGTGATTTACATCATTTATCAGAAAACAAGATATGAATGCTAACCTGTGAGCATTGTAGCTGTAGTCTCTAGTAGTCTCTGTAAAAATGGTGGCCATGTACAGTAGGTTTACAGACTTCCCACAATGCACCTGGCTATTACCATATTTGGCATCAGAGCCGTAAATATAGGGGAGGGCTTTCTTTCACTTCCATATTTGGGCAGGACCCAAAGCACAAGCTCCTGTATTTACATACAAAATTTCTACTGCCTGTAAAAATTATGGGAAAAGTTTCAACCATCACGTTGTCTACAAAACTGTAATGTTTTTGATGTAGTTCAAAACTTCATCTACTGTACAGGTAGATTCTCGTAATTGATAGATCACCAACTTGTCTTGTTTGTATTTATCTTGGTTTTATCCACCTTGTTGTAATTATGCATGTATTTTGTCAATGTGTTAATAATAACTGTTATACCATGGAGGTAGAAACCTCCATGGTTATACACTCGTTTTATGTTTTGAGTAGAAGGTGTTATATAAGCAACTTGTGCTTTTTGCCCAATACTCAATAAATATTATGTGTATAAAAATTAAAAAAAATGTTGTCTTTTTAGACCTCCTTGTTGATGGTATTTTGTGCTGTTGAATATTGTTAAATGTATGTATGTACTGAGTATCTGTTTTCTATTTTTAGCTCGCTTTACCGCATACTGTTCTGTTACAGTGTTAGAAATGTTGCACAGGATCCAGTAAATTTTAATTTCATTGTCATTTCTATCTTACAGATTCACAAATCACCAACTTCCCTGTAGTGTCACAACCAGGAGAACTCAGAAAAGAGTATGAGGAACAGATGAAAAAGGTATCAAAACTTCTATTTTTTTCACTGAAATAAGTTGTTTAGGCCTAGACTTTGGCGACCTCTAAGACAGCCTTCTCAAAAAAATTTAGAGTAGGTGGCTGATAAGAAAAAGTAGCAGGCGAGCCACGAAGTGGCTCGAAGCGAGCCACGCAGCGGCTCGCGGGGGGAGGGTACGGGTGCGATCCATAAATGCCCTATGGAAATTCACCCCGCGTCCCGGTACACTGACTTCCGGGTTCCTTGAACAAGAAAATTACGAGAAAATGGCCAAAAATCGGCGTAGAGAAATATACATCTTCCCGAAAATTCTTTTAATTATGTATTTCTTTAATAGGATGTTGCTTAGTAGTCGTAGAAAAAACGTAGAAAGCAGCGTAAATGTGTCTCTCTTCTTCACCGGCGAAGAAAAATCTTCCCGCGCTGCCGGCTGCTGGCCACATCGCTTATCCAATCAGAACGCAGGTCATGTGAGGTGAACCAATCAGAGCGTCGATGGCACGCTGCTACTTAATATTCATGACAAGATGGCGCCTGAAAGCTCCTGTTTTTGTATACAGCGATGCGGAGTGTGCATGTTTGACGCTGATTTTTGGCTAGCCGTGATTACGCTACAAATGACACACTGGTGGAGACAACAGATGAGTGATCATTTTACGATCGACAAGAACTTTTGATGAATGAAACAGCTGTGAAATCTCGCTGATGGCGATTTGTTTTTGAAAATTTGTCTCTGTGTATGACAGATATGAACACGCTTCTATACATGTCTTGATATTTTTTGACGTGATTTGTACTAGTTATTTGTAGCAGGAATGTTACTAATGCCGGGAGAAGTTGGGAAGGTAGCGGCTTGATAAATTTTCGTGAGCAACGAGTTTACGAAGCAAGTTCCGCCTAGCTCGAGCGATACAGCTCCGCGGATACAACTCGAGCCCCGAACAAGACCCTCCCCCCGTAAAGTTTCGGCCGCTCTGGCCGGCCGCGGGCCGCTCGTAGAAGCAAACGCTGACTCGTGCACTAGAAATCTGCACAGGAGGCTAAGAAAGAAGCAGTTTTCAGATCCAGAAAGCTAGCAGAAATTTGTCTGAAGTTCGTCAGAAGAAATGAGCCGGTGAAGTTTGTGAGAAAATGTAACGGAGCTTACTTGTTTTTCTGAAAATTTAGACGAAAGTAGCCGGCGCAAAAATTTGACGAAAGTAGCCGGCGCAAAAATTTGAGTAGGCGGCGATTTTCGCCGGTAGCCGGCTTGTTTTGAGAAGGCTGCAGTCTAGTGATTCAACTTATACAATACAGTTCATCAAAGTAAAACTTACATGAGAGGACACTTATATTTTCAATGTCAATGTTGGAAAACCGATTGCACAATGTTTTATCACTCAGGTGTCAGATCATGGAGCTAGAAATGGTCGATCAGGCCACACCAATTTAATTTCTTGGTTAACGGATTTTTCTAGAAAAATAATGGAGCGGGCGGGCGAAGAAAAAATAGAAATAGAAACAGGCCTAGGCATCCTATTATGGCCCAAAATGGTACGATAGGAGCCACGAAGTCAACACACCAGGCTGGTTCAAAATTGAACTTTTAATGATACCACTGCATTGAAAGATGGAATAACTGTAGCAACTAGCTATAGGAAGAAAAGGACTGTTTTCAGCTGTTCAGGGCAAAATATGAGCATTTTGCAGTTGATTCTGAAATTTTTTTTTTTTTTTGCAAATCAAATAAAAATGAAGCAGGCGAATCCGTTAACCAAGAAATTAAATTGGTGTGGCCTCAGCTTGAAAATCTATGTCCCTTTCAAAGGGGGCCACCCCCAAAAAGTCTAGGGTCGGCAGTTTTTTCTAGGATCGGTTGAGAAACAAGAAACACAACATGTTTTTCCCAGGCCTTACTCACTATGAGTATCCCTTCCACAATTATTTTTGGTTGATCCCTTGCTTGCTGTCAGTAAAGGCCCTGACACCAACACCTAAAATGTTTTGGTGGCTAGATTTGGACTGCTTCCAAACCTTTGGGCCTATACAGGACTGTACTATAGGTGGACTTACAGTTGTTGCCAAAGTGGTACTGCCTGAGTGTTACCGTAAATATTCAAACGTTTATGGTGGTTTTATTTTTCAGATTTAGCCACCATGAATTTTTGACACTGTTAATATGTGTTTCCAATGTATTACTATAAGATTTTTTTTTCAACACAAACTTAAAATACTGTGATAACCTCCTTTCCCCCCATTAACAAAATTAAGTCCCGGTCGAAAATAAATGAATTTACAGTTTATCCAATCACACGTGTGTACCAGACAAGACCTGTTCCTGACCTTTGACTTGGCTTTCTTCCCATTGGCTATCAATCCGAGTCATGTCATCTCTAGTTACCCTTGAGTAGGCCTTTAAGTACTTGTTTTTCTAGAGTATATGTTTTGCATAGCTGCTTGATTTTGAAGAAAATACTTTGAAAGTTTTGTGGCAAAAACGTCAACCATGTTCTCAAAGGTACACCTCAAAAAGTTGGGGTGAGTTTTTGCAGAGAAGTTTGAAAAGAAGTAAACAATTTTTTTTAGTCAGGGATTTTTTGGCAAAGGTCCAAGTTGCTGGCAGGGCACCTTGGCATTGTTGGCATTGTGACAAGGCATTGCCTTTGAAAAGTGATAGGTAACAAATGCAGATGTGATTTGTTCTGTGGGCACTTTGGCACCATCTTGCTTTACACACTGAATAAACATTCCAAAGTGTGGTTACAAGTTGAATAAGTAAATAGGGTTATGGTTTCATGTTTGCAAAGATTTTTCCAAACCACATACCAGTATAGCCTCCAATATAGCATGTCAAAAAGTGGGGGTTTTGGGGGTCTTTGGGATCTTTTGTGTGCTATTTTCTGATTGCATATAGACAACATAGCCGGCCTGGTTGAATTACCCCCCTTTTTAGAACTGGGCTAATCAGGAAACAGCCGAAGACCACCAAACCCCAAGTTCTATAAGCCTGCTATGGAGGCTAATACCGGTAGTAAATTTCTTCTAAAACAGCCTATTTCAAAACAGCTCTGTTTATTTTACTGTGTCCAGTGTGCATTATGACTTTGTGGGGAGAATATACCGGTAGCTTTGGTTTTTTTTCTTCAATATAGGCATACCCTCCTTGGTTTCTTGTGGTCCGCATCTGGTAGAAATTTATGACTTTACAGTGGGCTGGCTTGGATATAGAGAAAAGGGGCATGTGACAACTACATGTATACACTCATGCATGCATTGGTTGCTTGTAATTATAATCAGATATTTTCATTTTAAGGCAATTGTATTTAATCCTCAGTCAGTCTTGATTCACTTTTCCTTTCAGTAAACAGTTGGGCCAGTGCAGTCTTGGTCTGACACAGGAAATATGAGGAACACACCCCCTTATTAGCATATTCATAAGAAGGTGGAGTCACTCCTGAGGTCACTATATACGCAGGCCCATTCAAGCATAAGCCCTGAGCTTCCAAGTAAGGGAGGATTGTGACTTGTAAAATGTCCAATCGTAACCCCAAATCTCCTAGTTCCTGAAAATCTCCTAAAACTGAAAGTCTTCAGAGGTTAGTTTGCGTGGGGAAGAAGAAATAGAGGCCTGGAAGGTGGCACAATTTGTGAGTACTAATGTCTCCTAATAATCTAACGTTGTTTGTCTCTATGGGCTAATTATATCCCGAGGCTGGCATAGCGTACCCTTCTTTTAGTGTAAACATGGTCATTTGCGTAGATTTCTAACCTTGTATGGTTAGAGGAATTGTTTGTGGTAATGCCTGTTGTAGTGTGTAATTTACTGTGAAGTGGACGTGATGTTTTATGGCTGAGTGGGACCTTAGCGTACCCTGTGTTGAAGGGTAGAGTTGTGTAAACATGTGGCACCACCAGTAGTGTAGTGTTTGCTCCAGGGCATGAGGATCATGCATGCTCAGACCTGCCACAATCCTGTGGCCAGACCTACTTCAGTTGTGTGTATTTACAGTTCTGCCACACAGTATGAAGAATTTTTAGATTGGGAAAGTCATGATCAAGAGCTGAGTTGGTTAAGTACAAAATGTAGGTTTGCTTTGTAAAAACAACTGTTGAAAATTGATACCTGCCTTGAGAATATGTCCCCCAAATGCCCTAGTATAGATATTAGATTTATTATGTTTCATCGTATAGCTTGGATTGTTTCAGTAGGACAAGAAATGCTGTAACCATGTCTGTGTGGTCATGTTACATGTTATTTTTGTTTCTTTCAATTCAAGAATTTGGGCTTTGAAAATCACCCAATGTCAACCTACCGGATTGATTTTTACATTCATGCTAAAATCTGTTGATTTTGTCCTTCTATGCAACATTTCAGTTTGGATTCTTACCACAAATTTTGAGGTGCTACTAGAGTATTCATAATGTCTCTATCTGTTGATTTTGTCCTTCAATGTAAAATTTCAGTTTGGATTCTTACCACAAATTTTGTGCTGCTAGTACTAGAGAATCCATTATGTGCATGATGCTGACAGTTCCTCCCTGGGTACAAAATACTACAAATTCATTTATTTTCACGGTACTATGAGGTGAAAGTTTTTTTTTTCACAGTGTTTTAATTTTGTGTCAAAACAATTTTGTACTACAGTAGCTATGTATCAGAATTGCAAATCTGTGGTGTTATGAATTCACAGTGGAAAGGTCTCTGTGAAAATAAAACCACCACAAACATTTCAAGATTTACAGTATCTAAATCCCCAGTTGGTTATAATTATGTCCAAGCAGATGTTGGTTTGTTTTAAGATCTCCATTAGTGTGAATTTCACACTACTCTTCCTGGAGTCAATAGTGAATTTTAATCAGATAAGTATTTGGACCATCGCACACCGGGGCATGCCCCTAATCTTTTTCGAAAGGTGTGGTGTGTTCTTTAACGTGCGTGGGGTGTGGCTTTCCCCAAAAATGAAACTTCAATTTAATGTCCTATCCGAGGGATGTCCCTAACCAAAGCTCTAGGTTCTCATTTTCTTTCTGAAGCGAGGCCGAACACGCTATTGCTATGCCACACGACCCCACACAAATGTTGGGGGTAGGCTATCTGTATCTGTATAGCCAGTATAACCGCCTTTCGGCGTAACACACCAGCTTTGCTGGCACGCGGCGCAACGGCAGCTGGCTACATTACATTGATCGACTTGTTACACCAACCCTTGAACATCTAACTCTAGACATTGTTTAAAGCTATCTATTGACAATGCCCCTACTGCACTTGGTGACAGCGAGTTCCACTCTGCGATAGTTCTAGGAAAGAATGAATTCTTGGACGCCTCAATCCTTGGTTGATAACTCTGGTACAATGTCGTAACAGTCTTTGTTTTCTTTTTCTTGACAGTTTGAAGAGCAGCGTAAGAAGGAAGAGGAGGCAGCGCTGAAGGCCAGTATGGAGTACATCAAACATATGCAGGAGGAGGAGGAACAACAGCGCAGGGACAGGGAGGAGAAAATCAGGAAAGACGAGGAAGTGGCCAGACAACTCATGGAAATAGGGGTGAGTTATGATAAATTTATTGCAAATTCCTGCCTGAAGGCTAATTGCAAATAACAAAGATTAAGAAACATCGAAACAGGGACAAAATAACTTCAAAATTTACATAGCAACACAAGGTAATTGGCTATAGCTATGTCTTGTATACTTATATACATGTACTTGGAGTCTTAGTCTTATATATATTTTGTAATCTTACCAAATACAGCACAACTTCATTTGTATGATTGATTTTATTTGTATACTGATCATTTTACCCGTAAAATTGCTAAGCATACCCAAGAAAGTTACCAAATACACCTGTAAAATTGATCATGAGTATTTGAAGAATACATTGTACTTACTAGCTGAAAGAGTTGAAAGAAAGTACATGTATGGTCTTCTAGAAGCTTTGCATACTTCTATTTCTATCACTACATAATGAAGGCAAAATGTTTTGTGTATCTTTAGGTTGTGCACAGGTGATGTTAAGATTTAAATGTTGTTTGTTGTCCCACAGTCTCCTGCAGTTCAGGGGAACAACAGCGATGTGGTAGTCGCTACGCCGTCCAACAGTCGACTGTCTTCCAAGCAGACCAACGGCAGCGGCAGCATCATGAACTTTCTCACGCCGCGGTCAAACGGCAAAAAGGAGCCCGAACCAGAGAAGTACATCACACCCCCTCCCTCTTGCTGCAGGAAAGGCTTACACGGTAACGAACTCTGCCAGCCAGGGAGTAGCAAGAAGAGTTCCCCGTATCAGGAAACAGACACAAACCCAAAGGACAGGTCCAGTACCAGTAGCCTGGAGAATGGAGAAGGGAGTCCGAACACTAGCGGCCACAACTCGAGCCATCACAGTGACAAGGAGAACAGAAGTGAGCCCTCTTCCAGACCGGGGAGCTTCACCATAGCACCTCGAGTGAATAGGAGTAGTTCGGGGTCACTGAAAGAGCTGTTACCAGGGTTGGAAAATGTCTCGCGGTCTGCTAGTGTGGAGAGTAGAGACAGCATTACGGAGGAGCTCAACCACTTTAAGCCCATCCACTCCTCTCCTCGTACGCCGCCCAAGAAGGACGCGGACGGCCGGTCGCTCTCCCCGGTGATTGTGCGAAGCACGCCGAGGAATCTCAACGGGGCGGACTTCGGTAAGGACACGTCGTACGAACTTGAAGGAAGCTCGAAAGTGCTGCAGCGGTGGTTAAGGGTGATGGAGGAGCGTAACGCGGCCCAAGAAACTCACATGAAGTCCCGAGCAACCTGCACCGCCGGCGCCGAGTCCAGTCCCAAACGAAAGACGAAAAACCGGCCGCGAAATGCGAAACGTGAGCCAGCAAGTGCCTTTGAGGAAAACATTGCAGACACAAAGATGACAGCTAATCAATTTGAGGTGCCTGATACCTTGGACTCCGACAGTGACAGTACTTATATCGAAAGTGAGTCTCCAAGGAAAAGAGTCAGAGTTGTGGAAGACAGCTCACTAGAAGAAGGAAACGTACACAGTAATGGTAGTGTGAAGGAAGAGGGACCTTCGCAGTCAACGAATGCACCGAACAAAGGAAAGGTAAAGCAGAAGCAGTCCAAACCTCAAAGGAAACCAAGTGGGAGTAAGAAGATCGACTCTTACTTTGAGCCCAGCCCTCCCCAGTCCGTCCCAGAAGGGCTACTGAAAACCAAGGTCACGAACGGAAACGGTTCCACAGAACATGCCACACAGGATGATTCTGACAAAGATAGCGAAGTGTCTTCGTCAAGGGGTACCCCAAGAAAGAGGAAAGCTTCGAGTAGGCAGAGAAATAAGAAGAAAGGGCCGTCCACCACACAGCAAAACACAGAAGATACTTCAGCAAAACCTTCGGGAAAACGTACCTGTAAGACAAAGCACACTGAGCCCGACAACGCTGGTGACCACAACGGTGACAATGGACACAGGCTTAGCCCTGAAGAAGAGGACCACATGTTGGCTCTAAGACTGCAGAAACAGTTTGACCTGGAAGCCAAACGTGAGATCGAACCCAACCGGAGGAAGGGAACCATTGACGAGTATATGTTGAGGGGATGTAGAAAGAGAACTCAGAGTGCAGCAAACTAAGTTTTTCGAGATTCAACAGTTTGTGTGGTTGAGAGATTATTATGTAATGTGTACAATCTAAGCACTATATCGGTTTATATGCAAAATCTTGTTGAATGGTTTTTAATCACATATATATGTTTGCAAATGTACTAAGGATTGAGCATCTAATGGTCTATCTTGACTACTTTTAATTCTAATCCTAGTTTTATACCAAACATGGTTCAAACAAGGCCAATTTCTTATAGATTTCTTGGTAAAACTTTGCCCGTAAGAACCCAAAGCAGCGTTTTCTTAAGTAATATATACCAGGTACTACAATTTTGCTTCACCACTGCCACATTCATGACCATTTGTTGAATAAATTCTTCAAGCAGGTTTCCATTTTATATGTATATATAATATCATATATACATTAATTCTTCAGGAAAAACTAAGTGTGAAGTATGCATCGTTTGTCAAGAATTCAAATGTTGTAGTTAGACATGTACTTTGGACATGCATTTACCATGTTATTTTATGGTATCTGCTCAATTTCTTCCTGATTTTTAGACACTGTATATTGTATAGAGCTGGTTATCTTCTTTACACTGTTAGAGGTTTGATTATATATTATATGTACGTTCACACGATTTACACACAGTTATATATTATATGTTTGTGTATAGGATGTGAAAAATTCAGTTGGATGGCAGTCATGTTTGGTTTTAAACTGATTGTTGATGTCAAATTTGTATAGAAAAAGGACAGGGCTATGGACAGATGGACCAGAAAGAGTGGTTAGGTTTTGTTGACAAGAATAAAAAACATAATGTGCAGCAAAAAAACAAAACATTACACAGCAAAGTTTCAAAAGCATCTGCCGAAGGACAAAAAACATTGTGTTTATTTGATAAGAAAAAGTTTGCTCCTCTTTTATATTAACAGGCTTCTTCAATGCCTAAATGGTTTATCCTGAATGAAAAGTTTAAACTTCCTGTTGTTTATGCCTTTTCCCATCTCAGGCCACACCAATTTAATTTCTTGGTTCAACTCAAATATGCTCATATTTCGCCCCCATAAGTTGAAGAAAGTCCTTTCCTTCCTAGTAACTAGTTGTTACAGTTTTTCCATCTATCAATGCAGTGGTTTGATGAAAAGTTCAAAATTCATTGTTTAAATATTAACCTAGCCTTTTGTGTTGACTTCATGGCTCCTGTTGTAGCATTTGGGGCTATAATAGGATGCCTAGGCCTGTTTTTATTTTTTTTCATCCTGTCATGTCACATTTTTTCTGAAAAAAATCCTAGAACCAACGAATTAAATTGGTGTGGCCTTACAAATTTGTTGTTGAGGTCAGAATTCAATCTTGTGGGGAGTTTTGAACTTGATGTTTCTATTGTGAAGCTTTTTACCTGTAATTTATGATAATCAATATGAAGAGTTATCAGCAGTTGATCTGTGAATAAGAATCTTATATCATGTTCATTCTTCTTGAACAGTTTCATGATAACATGTAGAGGAATGGTGAAATTTGTTTAGGTTAGACAAGGACATTTGTTCTTTGATATTATTCAGTGCTAAGAATTCTCTAGCATTCATTTGGTGCTCTTTGCCATTACTCATGTACATGTATAAGCTGTTAGCACACCAGAAGTTATGATATAATGAAAAATATCTGTATGTTGAGGTAATTTTATATGCAAGATTAAGAGAAAATTATTTCTCTTCAGGAAATAAGTTGTGTGTTTTAAAAATAAGTTGTGTATCTTATAAACCTGTCTCTTATATATCAGTGTTGCTATGAAGCCCCCGTATTTAGTTTTTGATTTGGAGCATGTTTTTGCATGTATATAACCAAAGTTGTCCTGAGATTTCTTGTTACATTTTACAAGAGTGCTGGTTTTGCAGCAAATGTATTGTATATTGCAGTTTAATGTGCAATTTTAACAAGCCTGCTCCTGGTGCATGTTTTTATTATGTTCAATGTAACAATTTTAGTTTTTACGTTACAGTGTGAACTGGGTATACTTTGGCTTTGTTTCCTTGACTGTGTGCCATTGAAGCAGGTTGGTTGGAGCTTTGCGATGGTTAAGGGCTTTGCTTACATATTACAGTTCTGATCCAAGTAAAAAATTATTCTGACTACACTTCTTGAAGTTCTTGTGGTAGTGTTACTTGAGCAATCCTTCTCAACTTACATGTACATAGCATAACTGGATATCTTACAGTTAAAGGCTCCTTAAACAATTGCAGGGTAGTAAAACTAGTTTTCAAAGTCACTTTTTATTTTTTATGTGGTAATTTGATGCCTTTAACATGACCTTTACCTTACACATATTGCCAGTATATAAGGTTGAAGAGTGGAGGGGCAAAAACACTCAGGCACTACCATACAGGGCTCATGTTTTAAAGTGCTCATGACACCAAAATACGGCCTTATCTGATTGTAGATGATAGACACATTTACAATAAACATGCACAGTTCTATTACATTCGAAACTCTAATGCCCATCTTAGAAAAGTCATCACAAGCCAGTCCTGGCAAACACTATTTGCATCTCTGGGTTTTATTTTTGCATATCTGTATTTCTTCCAGAGCTGATGTCACCCTGTGATGTCAGCTCAGAAAAAAGCACAGGAATGGAAAAATAAAACATAGACATGCAAAAAGAGATGCCCGAGACCGGTGATTGGGAAGCTTGCCAGAGCATCTCCAAAATGCACTTTTGGATGCCCGAACAAACTCAAATTCTCAGTCAACATGATTGAAACAAACTTCAAGTGACTATATTGTATGTATACTTTTGTATATTGTATGTACTTTACAGATTTTTTTTGGTGTCATTTGGTCTTTAATGGAAATGCCTTATAATCAACATGCTCCCTTTTGCTCAATTAGAGAGATACAATGTATTTGTTTAGCTTAGACATCTACCAGAAAGAGTATATTCAATTCCATATGACATTGAATTAACATGAAATTATAAAACATTTGAACGCAACATAAATCTGAAAACATATCGGAAACTATTGTTACATTCTAATAAAGTTACGTTGCTTCACCAATGGTAGGTTGCAAATACCTTGCAGTAATATGACAATGAAATTTCTTTCAAGCCATTCCTTGGTCAAATCTAAAATATGGTAGCTTCTATGCACATTAGATTGCACATTAGCGATACAACATTACAAAAATATGTCTTCATTGGCAGACTGTTAGATCCTAAAATACATGTATGTATTAATATTCCCTCCGACAAGTGACAATGTCAGTTTTCATCTGGAGTTGAGTCTGGTACAAAGGAAGCCAACATAGCCTGGATATCTGTGTCCTGGAATGGAATGGAAAACAAAATAAGAAAAGGATTTTACATAGATCATGATCAAACATTGAGAAAAGGCAGAGGTTTAGCTGGTGGGAAAAATATGGACAGTAAAAAAAAATATGCACAGTTGAATTCTATCATCACATTATGGCAGAAGCAATGTCGTGTAAAATGATATCCTATGAAGAAATCTTTGTTATCCTATGAACAAATCTCTGTTACATACTCAAACTAGCTCTAATTTACGACAATCCATCATGCATTGCCAAATATACTCATTGCATCAGATATGCAGTGGTCAGCTGCCAACAAGCGGGTTAGTGGATCTTACTAGGAGCAGACGAAAGCTAACAAGGGCTGGACTTCAGGCTATAGTTAGTCTGGTATCCATCCTTCTCATGCCATACTATTTAACAGGAAAGCAGTCAGGGATGCAGGCTGAAACTAGACGAGGATGGATACCAGTCTATTGGATTTTTCCATGACAGTACTGAAACTGTAGTACCTGGCTGTCATCCTCCTCTCCCTCCACATCACTCTCATGTTTCCTCTTCACACCTCCAGCAGTGGGGATATCTGTTGTGTCAGCAGGAACTACAGCTCTTCCTGCACTGGTACAGCCCTAAAAAAGAAGTTACAATCATGCAACATATCAGACCTCGGGCTTTTTAGGAAAAATAGCTAAGATAAGTATGTATTGCAGACATTTCATTGCACAATGTTTATATGTGCACTATACTACTGTACATATAGAATACAACACGGGGTATTCCGTATCGCCCGAGGTATCGGCCCGACCGCAAGTCGGATCGCCCGAGGCCGCAGGCCGAGGGCGATCCGACTCGCGGGAGGGCCGAGACCGAGGGCGATGCGGAATACACCGTGTTGTATTTTATTTATACCATACCCACCCTAGAAAACACAAGTTATTTTGCTAAAAAGAGACAAAAGTCTTGTGATTATGCACGTAGCGGTAACGACTTTATTCAATTCGGGAAAAAGAACAGCAAAAAAGAACAGCGTTCGGAATTCGATTTTACAGGCGTTTTGATGCGATTCAAACAAACAGTCATGCTGAACAGCTTGATCCGCCAAAGTTCCAGGTGCCTCCCTGAATCGTGGCGCCAGCAAAAGAGATCTGAACGCTTGGCTTCTGTTGGCACTGCAGCTGCTGTTGTTGACATAGGCACACAGGCGCGGATGCATGCGATGCTGACCCCTCTTTCCCCATGATGATGTCGCTCATTTCCTTTTGCTGCTCCTCGGTGGCACAGGAGTACGAGTTGACTGACTGGAGATTTTTGTGTCCAGACAGTTGTACGATTCGTGTAGGGGGGAGATCCGCGGCAACAAGAGTCTGCACTGCATCATAGTCTTCCTGGCGCTATGGTTGACTTTTCTGCCAGACAATCCCCCTTTCCCGGCCATAGTAGACATTATGTTTCCGATTTTGTTCTTTCCCATCGGGGAGTTGATGAACCACACTTCAGCATCACATTTGCGCGCCTGGTTAATGCCGAGGTAGAACGGTGCTGTTGGGTGCATCTGCGTCATGGGTCGGCGCTTTCTGTACTCCCTGTACAAGTTAACGGGGCAGACAGATGGGCGCTCCGGGCATGCGTAGGCCCGTGGTCGAAATGGTCGGGTGTCGGAGGTCGCACCTGTTCTAGTCTTGGTGGCTCTCTCGCTATACTCCAGAACAGCTCGGCCTTGACTGTCCACCGTTTCCTCAACGTCGCCCCACAGCATACTACAGTGCTCCTGTCTTGACCGCATCCCAAACAGCCGAGTGTTGTTGAGCCACAGTCCGGCAATAAGGCTGTCTGGATTCTGGGGCCCGATGAGTTGCTTCTTCTCTAGGAGCTTGATTTCGGCTTGGCTCAGCGGGTCTGCGCGATTTGGCCGGTTGCCCTTTCCGTCTTTCTTCAGACTCTTCCTTTTCGCCAGCAGGCATTCACGGGAGTGGGCGAATTTACGGTCAGAAATGATATCTACAGGATATCCTTTTTCTTTCAGGTATCGCGCAATTGACCGCTGCTTTGAAGTCAAACTGTCCGGCTCATAATCTTCACCGCTGTCTTTCTTTATGCCCAGGAAAAAACTTCCTAGCAGTCCGTCCAGCTCTTCCGGAAGAATATCTTCAAGGCGCCTTTTGTCGCCGTGGGCCTCCAACCACAAGACGAACTGCCTTGCGTCGCTTGCCGTCTTCTTCTTGGTGTTGTAGTTTTTTTGCTGGTCAATGTAACTCGAGCTTTCAGTATAGTCATAATCTTGAAACACAATAGCTCTGTCAGATGCCGCCATCATGAAAAACAAACGACAAGTGGTTCGAGAACCCTTTATTCGAAAAATGTAGCGGCGCAGGCGAAGCGAGTTCTGATCGTTCGAATCGTTCTATGTAACGTTCGATAACGGGTTCCGGACCGGGCTGTACCGTAACGTACGGCCCGGTCCGGAACCCGTTATCGAACGTTATCGCGGCCCGGGTATGGTATAAATGTATATATGATACCTGGTAGAAGATACATTGAGAAAATTAGCCATTCATACCATGTGCATATACATGTGCATATACATGTACTGTAAAATTGTCACCACAGTCTTAATTTCACAGTAGAAGGGGAAAGGAGGTGTTTTAAGTCCGCCGTTGAAACAATTTTGTAATGCAGTACAAATACACCAGATACATATATTCACGTCATGGGGAAGATTTCATCCCCCAAATAAGCGCAAATAAATTTACCGCAAAAATTTAAAGATTTACAGTACATTGTACCTCCAAAATACACATCTTTGGTACGTGGTAAAGAATGAAATCTTTTGCTTGTAAAATATGCAAGTCACCTGTATTAAGACCACATCTTCATTTTCAGGCACTGTTTCCATGTCTGTAGCCAGCTTCTTTTCTGTGTTGCTGACTCCATCATTGAGGTCCCTTGTCTCCAGTGTTGAACTGTCTTGTTTGCTGCTCTGGATGTCTTCAAGAAGTTCTACACTGTCTCCAGAAGAACTTTCTTCTCCTTCACTGCTATTACTGCTCCCATCTAAACGGATAACACTGGGCCCTGCCTTGTCTTCTTCTCTTGTCAACTTTTCTGAAAAAGTTCCAGAACGTTCCATCTGGATACTTTTAGGAGAAGTGGACTCTGATTGGCTAGGACAGTCTTTCACCATGCCCTCTGATTGGCTGGCTGCTTTGAAAGACGGAGCGGTAAACAAGTTTCCATTGGTGGAGTCATTTTTCTGTGTGGCATTGGATCTCAGCACCTGGAAGCTTGGTGCCTGGTGATTGGTTGAAGGTTTTGAGATAGTGGGCGTGTCAGAAATGATGACTGGTGATTGGAGGGTTGGTGCCCTGGGGTGGATGATTGACATGCAGGTCAACAGTGCCTCTCTGCAATAGGAAGAAACCTGCAAAACAAAATGTTACTTGGATGAAATATTTGCTCTGTACAACAATATAGGATGGAAAAATGGAGTCTATATTCCCCACTAAGCATAGCTTAGGCCACACCAATTTAATTTGTTGGTACTCAGATTTTTTTCAGAAAAAATATGAAGCGACAGGGTGAAAAAAATAAACAAAAGGTCAGGCATGCATCCTATTATAGACTTAAATGCTACAAAATGAGCCAAGAAGTCAACACAAAAGGCTGGGTTAATATTTAAACAATGAATAATTTTGAACTTTTAATCAAACCAATGCATTGATACATGGGAAAACTGTAACAACTAAGAAGAAAAGGACTTTCCTCAACTGTTGGGGGCAACATATGAGCATTTTTCAGTTGATTCAGAGCCATAATCTTTTTTTTTTTGGAAAGGCCATGTTGATTTGATTATATGGATGACATCCTCCGGGAGCCCCAAAACTGATGCGCGCGTGCGAATAAAAAAAAAGTTTTAGTACAAAAAAAAAAAA
>NW_017802713.1:2541819-2541942 GCF_001625305.1 Branchiostoma belcheri
AAAAAAAAAAAGTTACTTAATTTCATTATGAAATCTATGTGGTCATGAGGGTTGAGCAAATGGCATAGAATATGGTTTGGCGAATAATCTAGTCTTCAAGTTCATTTCTTTACAATTTCGTCT
>NW_017802713.1:2542303-2543376 GCF_001625305.1 Branchiostoma belcheri
TTTTTTTTTTGGAAACGGCCAAAAATTCATGCGCGCGCGGATGTCATCCATATAATCAAATCAACATGGCCAAATCAGAAAAAAATGAAGAGGCGAATCCGAGAGCCAACAAATAAAATTGGTGTGGCCTTATATGGATAATATCTATCATACAAACTCCCTTATAGTATCTCCTTGGATATTATCAGATATTGACAATAACCTGTAAGTCATAGTCCTGTTGTCCAACACTGAAGATCTTCACTGCACACTGGGTGGGAGGTGGCCACCTGGGGTGCAGTACCAGCACAGCTGCCAGGAGGAGCTGGTACAGCCCCTTCCTACACTTAGCACAGGAGTAAGGGATGGGAGGGTCTGACTGGTTCTGTTGTATCTTCAGAAGAAGGGGGATCACAAACTCTTGGACCTCCTGAGGAAACAAAAGCCAACAACTCTCAGAAAAACATTGTGACTACATAAGCACCACAATTAAAAAATGTATATAATATGGCTTGTCGATGAAGGTTAGACATCCAGGTAATACGATATGCCAAAAAACAGTTACTCAAGCAACTGGATATGATATGATTTTCAAAATCATATCCAGTTGCTTGAGTAACTGTTTTTTGGCATAATATGGCTTGCTTTATTTGACTACTAGTACTACTAGTAAGTAGCAAGAGGTAGTCTCGACCATCCTCCTGTAGAAACCGAGGGGCAGAGTGCATTCCAGAAGTTCACAGACTCTTTCGTTAAAGACACTGGTATTGACTTTGATTGTTTAGAAAATGCTATGTTAGACAAGGATCTATGGAGAGAAATCTGTACTTGTTTGGCCCCGGCTGGACAGGCAGACAATAGATAGATAGATAGACTAGTAAAATTAATATATACAGATAATATGAAAAAGTCTTGCTTAACCCTTGTCGTACTGGCATTTTTTTCACCACATTTCAAAAAAATTGATGTCTTAATCAGGTCATATGCCCCTGACTTTTTTTGCCTCACGGTGGCATAGTTACTTCCTCCCGCATTTGTTGCGTTTCGCTGCAGTGTGATGCGTTGCACGAGAAATACCCACGAATCGTACATAT
>NW_017802713.1:2543396-2564487 GCF_001625305.1 Branchiostoma belcheri
TGTTAATAGTAATGTCTTACCTTGTGAAAAGATGGTTTAATAATTGGCCCAACCACTTCTAGAACAGTCTTCAGCACTGTGTAAAAGCACAACAAAGAGTTTGTTCAGTACATCGTAGGGCTCCGCTCCTAGGGTGTCACCAAATTTTTCAAAAAGTACTTTAGGCCACACCAATTTAATTTGTTGCTTCTCGGATTCGCCCTCAGCCCCTGTACATTTTTTTGCTGATTTGCAAAAAAAAAAAATTATTTTGCCTTCTAAATCAACTGCAAAATGCTCAATAAAAGACATATTTTGGCTCCAACCGTTGAAGCAAGTCCTCTTCCTAGCTGTTAAAAGTTTTTCAATGTAACAATGCAATTTTGTTTCATTTAAAGTTCAAAATCTATTGTTTTAATTATAAACCAGTCTGGTGTGTTGACTTCATGGCTCATATTGTAACATTTCTGGCTATCATGGGGTGCCTTGGCCTGTTTTTTTTTTTTTCCCTGTCGCTTCATATTTTTTCTGAAAAATAAAAAGAGAAACAACAAATTAAATTGATGTGGCCTTAGATTATGATTCCTCAAAGAGGTGAAAACCGAAATGCTCCAGCCTACCTCCCAGTGCTGCAGAACAGACGTCACTGTTGGCCTGACTGTCCACCTTCCTGTGTCCACTCAGGCCCTGGTCACTCACGTCCACTCCCCGCTGTTTCTTCTTCTGTCTCCTGGGTGGTTCCTGACTCCCGGGTCTGCTGGCCTTCAGCTGGAGTTAGGATAAAAATATACCAGGGTAGACTGTGCAGTTGTGAAACACACCTGTAAACAAGTGCTTTTGAAAAAATCTGACCTTGGCGCCCAGAATGAGCAAAAGAATGCATAATCATTGGCAATCACACTCAATCTAATCCTGGATAGTGAGTGAGTGACAAATCAAGCAACAATAAGGATTTCTCCAGTTATTGAAGCAAAGCATCTACTGTAATTGGAGTAAAGAGACACGCTATACATACAACCATCTACTCTCTGAGCAGAGGCTCTGGCTTATTTTTGACATGTTTTAGGCGTTTCTGTCTGTCTTTTTTTTATGGGTAGCGTATTTGATACTGTCTTGCCAATTTGATACTGTCTTGCCAATTTGATACTGTATTGCAGCCACCAAAAGATCTGGTTGGATATTAACAACTACCTACATATGGATGCCAGTTAATGTGTTGAAAAGTTTGGGTCCTTTGAAAACTACGGCATACTTGTAAGTGAATAGATTACACAATAAAATTGTTATATAGAGAGGACTGGTAGGGCCTAGGAAAAAAAAAGTTGTGTTTTCTGTTTTCCGATTGACCCTAGAAAAACCTGCCGACCCTAGACTTTTTTTGGGTGGACCCCTGCAAGGGACATAAATTTTCGACCTGGTCAACTTTTTCTAGCTCCACGATCTGACACCTGAGTGATGAAATGTTGTACAATTGGTGTAGATATATAGATATCACTGAAGTCTACCAAAAAAAAGAAGAAAAAAAAGGAAGGAAAAAAATGTGCCAAAATCCCTACCTACCAACCCTATTTTTTTCAGCACTGAAATAGGAAACACAACATTTTTTTTAAATTTTAATTATTTCTTTGGTTGTAAAAAAGACAACTTGCACAGCCAGGGCAGCCCAACTAGCAATGCTGACAAGCAAACATTTACACATACATTACAACAATACAATACAGGCCAACATTTTTCTGAGGCCTAGTTGACAAACCTTGGTTGTATCTGCCTGAGGTGTGGTGTCTGTTAGTACATGCTGTAGGATGATGTCAGCATGACTGTCTACACCCCCCGCTGCCCCACACACGTTCAGCCACACTGTCAGGACTGTGTAGGCTCTACTCCGCAGAGTACTACAAAATGGTCAAAAACAAACAATTGAAGACCAGAAAGGTACATGTAACATTTGCATTTTACCTTTGCATATGGTCTGCTCTGTTAATTCTTACTCAAACACATTCATATATATGGTGACAGGAGTCTAAATCCCTCCTACTATACAATTGCAACATGATGTAACCCAACACTAGTTACCATGGTGACAGACAGGTTCAGGTCATTGACCAGGTCAGTATTTGGAAAGGAGGAAGAAACAGAGTGAAAGCAATATGTTTTCCTTCCATAAACATAAAAAAAGATATAAATAAATAGGTAAAGCACCAATAAAGCATACTCACCATTCTTTAGACTTTCTAAAGATCCAGATAATGTTGGAAAAAGATATCCATAGTTTGGAGCAATAGAACATATAAACTTTATGATGAATTGGTTAAATTGTGTTTTTCTTTCACATTATTGTATGTGGGTTTTTATTCGGAGAATAATTCACAGCCCGAAGGCTGAATTTACATGACCTGTACTGGAGTAAAAACAGGATTAGAAGTAACTGTTGCACATTTACCTGTGAGGCCTCTGCCTCCCTGGCACCCCCTCCTCTGAAGTGGTCCAGCCCAGAGTCTGGATCAGCAGCTGTGATATGATGGAGGCATGTGGAACCAGGTAGCTCCTACAGCTGGGGAGACAAGGGGAGCATTAGTTATGCCACCTGGGTCTGTGCCTACTGATAATCATTTAAAGGGAGGCAAATAAAGACAAATTTCAAACTTAGAACAATCATAACATATGGAAAGAAGAAAAGACAACAGCAGTTTGCCATAAGAACATGATTTTTGAAAGAAAAAAATTCATTGGTCTATATGTATATCAGAGCTGATGTTTTAATGCTTTCTGAAAATTAAATATGAACAGAATACCATTTAAAAAGTAAATCGGCTAACAATGATGTTCCAATACCTGGAGAATATATTACTCCTCATAGCTGTACAATATGGTTTTTGCTTTCAAATTTGATAATCAACTTTCATATAATTCATTTATTATATCAGAACACCACACTGAAGACATACCTTATGATAAGGGCTTCGAGAATGCTCAGTGCGGAGCAGTGCATCTTGGGTAGGGCAGACATCAGAAGCACATGTTCCATAGATGCTTTTCCAAACTGTCAAACATTGGGTAAAACTTTTGATTATATAAAGCATATTACAATTGACTTACATTCTTTCTTGGCTTAAAAGAAGACATTTTAATTTAATTCTATTTTAATGATAAAGTGAATCAGAAACTAGTGATTAAAAGTTGTTTTTTGTTAGATGTGTGCATCATTTCTTATTTATCTTCAAACTGTTAGTCCCTATGGCTTTGTCAAATCAATGGACCTATACCATTATTACGTCACAGTTTGTTTACCTGTTCTAAAGAACATTCTTCTAGAACGGTCAGTTAAAGAATAAAGATCATTTCAAAGTTTTCAAAGTAAGGTATGTCTGATTTTTTGCTGCATCTAGTTGTGTTGACACAGCATTACATGCCGCATGGGTGATTTAGTTGTGACAGTAGACGAAAGTAGTACTGTATAAGGTCTCGGACCGGAGTTTTTTTTCGTATTCGTAGCAAATTTGACACTCTCGGCCAAGCGGGCTGGCGCTTCCGTCAAGAACGTGGGTCGGGATTTTTCATTGTACTAGTTGAAAGGGGTGTCATGCTGCTACGTAATGGACTTGATTGATATATCCTGCTGCCAAACTATCTGGGGATTACCAAGGTCTATAATAATAAATTTTAGAGGAAAGAGGTACTTTTTTCGTCATTTTTCAAACATGGCTGCATGGAAAAAACGAATTTTCCCAGGGTAACGGCTTACACCGCGGGGTAGCTTAGTACCTCACGTTTCTCAAAAACGAAAAAAAATTATAACTTGTCGTGATAACTTTTTCTCAATTTTCGATGCCCCACACACACCCCCAGGGCACATCAGGCGAAAAGGCTACGTTATCATCCGCGCGGACTAACATCGGGAAGTGTTCGCTGAACCACCAACATTATGCAGCCTATATATACTACAACTATCAGGCTTTTCAGAAAATATAAAGATATGTACACTGCTATAACAATATCAGCGAAATTACAACCAAAAGATACCTATCAAAGTCGTGTTTCCGGCAGTTTACTGCGCACTCTTTTGAACCCTGGTCAGAAATAAACTCCGACCCGGAACCATAAGGGCCTTATATCAAGGCTAACGCTACACAAACACACACCGCGCTACGCACCCCTGTACAATATAAACGTCGATTGACCGGCATTCATTACGGTAAACAAACTGTGATGTAATAATGGTATAGGTCCATTGCCAAGGGCATCTAACACAAGAAAGAAGAAAGAACAAGTTACCAGCATTTTGGCGTTGACCCCCAGTGCCCTGCATAGGAAGGATAGGATGTCTGGTGTGGGGATCCTCACTACGGAAGGGAACTCCTGACTGGAGAGGGAATAACACATCAACATGGTGACAAACTGTTGATGATTCAATCCAGAGCTCAAAATTAACGGTACCCCGATGGCCACTGACCACTCAAATTTAGGCTGGGACAACTAAAAGGACACTTTCAGACATTTTTGGGACAAGAGAACAATTCAGAATGTCAGCCCTTCTTTTGTTTACCAGGCACACGTCCCAGAAAAGTCCCCCTCAAATTTTCTGTCTACCCTTCAATTATAGTGCGCCTGGGAACCAGCATGTAAGCAAAATAAAGTTGACTTCAAGTTGAAGTCATACAATACTTCCCGAAAAACTGGTAATGGGACAGTTTATCCTCACTTTGAGACAATTGAAATTTATTTTTGGGACAGTGCTGGGACAATAGAAAGAAGTTAATTTCGAGGCCTGATTCAACATAGTTCACAGTTTGAATGGTGCAGGCAGTGTGTAGCAATGTAGACAATATTTGAAGTCAATACATGAAGAATCTTTTAAAACATACTGTCCACAACTGTACATACACATTTCATATACAGTATACAGTACAGTTATCAAAAATGCGATTTTATGGCAGCAACATGTAACAATTGCAAGATCAATTTTTTTTATTATCATGAAAGTTCATCTGTGTTGGTAGTAATCATAGTAAAACGTTGAACTTTATTCCAACACACAATTTACAGAGAGATCAAATTTTCAGCGACCATTGTCGCCTTCATCAGGATAATTAATGACCAATCACTTCACAACGTGATCTCGCGAGAGTTACGGTTACAAACACGTGACCTTATTCACACGAGACTTTACTGATACGTGACATAAGCAATTGATCAATTTTTTTCTTCTATAACAGTGCATTTATCATAAGTAAGATTTTATGGCAGCAACATGAAACAAAACTATGAAAATGTAGGGAGAAGTTTGCTGTTGTTCCCACCTGACTAGCTGTTGTAAACAGCCACACAGGTTGTGAAACCTGGTACTCAGGACAAATGTCCTGGCTGGGTCTGACTCTGGTACTGTGGGAAGGTGCAGGGATGCCTGGGGTGTATTGTAGGTCTGTAAACCTGCAAACCACACAGCAGCAAAATAATCAGTGCAAGCTTGGCTCTTTATTGATAATTGTTTTATTGCAAGCTCATGCCCGAAGGTAAATTGCAAATACAACAAGAAGCCATAGGTGACAATTCTCCGTGAAGTATTATATATTGCAACAAAAAGAAGTAGCCATTGGCGACAATTCTCTGTGAAGTGTGATAAATCGAACAAAGAAAAATTGTTTAAACGCGCGTCGGCTCAGTCATCTTAAGACGCAACAACCAATCAGAGATGCGAGATGCCTACACGTGACGCGGGAAGGGCGCGCGATGCCCGAAATATTTTTGCGTCAATATTCAGCGCCGTGATTCAAGAGATTAATACCCGGAAACAATTTTTTTCTTGTTTTGAACGCATTAACATGCATTTACGCTAATCTAGTATGATTCAGGGTTACTTTTTTTTAACCTGCCATGGCCAGATTATCTAAAGATGTGTGTATTGTGTGTACAATCTATAGAAAGAGAAATGTACATCAGGTCCGATCATCCGATTTTCACGTTTCGGTTTTTTGGACTCAGTTCATGAACGTATTTTGGTTTGGCTCCTGGAATGTGCAAAAAAATGACTCCCGGGACTCTCTACAGGGAACACTCGCACATTCGCGGTGTATCAGGACAGCGCGACTGGTCGTCATTAGCGCAGTAACAGTTGCATAAACGGACGAAACCATTTCAAAGAAATGGGGATGTTTCGAAAATAAGCATTTACTCCAATATCAAAACAGCTACGGTAAAAATAAAAAGACGTGCATCATCCCGGACATAATGCAACACCACATGCGAAATTACACAGAAATGCGACGTACGGAAGAATGCGTTTTGGCTGCGAACATCTTCCAAAAAACTTGGCATCTCTTAACCATGGGCAAAAACATCTGGAACCACTTATAAAAACCACCCCGTATCTGCATGAACTTTTTTGAACCCCACTGCTATTCCAAACAACGCGTTTTTCTGGACCATTCCAATTCGCCTCGTAATTGTAGGGGTGCGTCTGCGATATTACATTGACCGCGAAAGCAGCAACGGCAAAAATACACATTCGTGCATCAACACGGGCATGCCCGCAGACGGCGTATAAAATTGCGTGCCGATTACACAAAGAGAACCCAGTGTTTTTGACTGCGAACATGAAAAATCAGCCGATTACAACACTCCGTCCGGAGGTCCTGACCTCCTTCACGGAGTAACAAGAAGCCATAGGCGACAATTCTCCGTGAAGTATTATATATTGCAACAAAAAGAAGTAGCCATTGGCGACAATTCTCTGGCGACAATTGTTTAAACGCGCGTCGGCTCAGTCATCTTAAGACGCAACAACCAATCAGAGATGCGAGATGCCTACACGTGACGCGGGAAGGGCGCGCGATGCCCGAAATATTTTTGCGTCAATATTCAGCGCCGTGATTCAAGAGATTAATACCCGGAAACAATTTTTTTCTTGTTTTGAACGCATTAACATGCATTTACGCTAATCTAGTATGATTCAGGGTTACTTTTTTTTTAACCTGCCATGGCCAGATTATCTAAAGATGTGTGTATTGTGTGTACAATCTATAGAAAGAGAAATGTACATCAGGTCCGATCATCCGATTTTCACGTTTCGGTTTTTTGGACTCGGTTCATGAACGTATTTTGGTTTGGCTCCTGGAATGTGCGAAAAAAATGACTCCCGGGACTGTCTACAGGGAACACTCGCACATTCGCGGTGTATCAGGACAGCGCGACTGGTCGGCATTAGCGCAGTAACAGTTGCATAAACGGACGAAACCATTTCAAAGAAATGGGGATGTTTCGAAAATAAGCATTTACTCCAATATCAAAACAGCTACGGTAAAAATAAAAAGACGTGCATCATCCCGGACATAATGCAACACCACATGGGAAATTACACAGAAATGCGACGTACGGAAGAATGCGTTTTGGCTGCGAACATCTTCCAAAAAACTTGGCATCTCTTAACCATGGGCAAAAACATCTGGAACCACTTATAAAACCACCCCGTATCTGCATGAACTTTTACCCCCCCCACTGCTATTCCAAACAACGCGTTTTTCTGGACCATTCCAATTCGCCTCGTAATTGTAGGGGTGCGTCTGCGATATTACATTGACCGCGAAAGCAGCAACGGCAAAAATACACATTCGTGCATCAACACGGGCATGCCCGCAGACGGCGTATAAAATTGCGTGCCGATTACACAAAGAGAACCCAGTGTTTTGACTGCGAACATGAAAAATCAGCCGATTACAACACTCCGTCCGGAGGTCCTGACCTCCTTCACGGAGTAACAACTGTACAACAACAATAATAACCACAATCAAGTAATACTTAACTAGACACCATAAATAAAAGATACCGTAACTCCTAACAACTACTGTAGCCTGTGTTACACAAGCTCTCGGCCGGAAGTTGATGACCTCCACCGCAAGTCTTTGGGGGCGGCAACTTGAGTTGCAATTCGAAGTGACATAAAAGCTGATTGTTGATTTTTCTAGCCTGGGTACCAAACATACATTAGCTACCGAGTCTCTGTCATCCTGTGAAATTTTGGGACTGTGAGCTAGAAATGTAACATTTCCAAATATGCATAATGCTTTCCTTTGCATATGGTCTGCTCTGTTCATTCTTACTCAAACACATCCATATACATGTACATGCATATGGTCAGACAGGAGTCTAAATCCCTCCTGCTATAAAATTGCAACATGACGTAACCCAACACTAGTTAGTACTGGTACCATGGTGACAGACATCTGATTCTGGAGAAGATGAAGAAGAAGAGGAAACAGAGCAAAAACAGTGTGTTTGCCTTTGGTAATTATAATTACAGTAATTTTTCACTGACTAGAAGACAATGAACCCAGCCCACCTGTCTCCATGTCCTGGTAGGCGTGGTCTAACACCTGGTGCAATGATCCCAACACCTGGTCACACAGGTGAGCCCAGGCCTCGGCATACTTCACACCCCCGGCCCCGCCCCCGCCACACCCAGCTAACAGGGGACAGGTCTGCTGAACCAACTGTACAGGGGGGGGGAGGGTTAAACTCTGTAGAAGGTTTGACAACGCAGGGCTCTAGCCAGGCTGCAGCTCAAATTTTTTTCCTCTCTTCATGATCGGACCTGGAGGAGAGTGCTCACAATTTAGGGGGTCTGGAGGCATATTTTGTATTTTCAAGCCTTCAAAAACTGTCTGAGTCTGAGACAGATAAGCCAACTCAACATTTTTTTTCATCAGCCCATGTTCATGATTGGACCTGGGAGAGAGTGCTCACAATCTAGGGGGGCTTACAACCTAAAATCAATTTCCCGCATTTTGAGAGGCATGTCATGGAATTGATAGTGGTTGTTGGTGGCCCTTTGGATGTTTTTAAATTTTTACTCAAGACTTTTTGTCAATTTTGTCTATCAAGGTTGACAGAAAGATTTTTCTGTCAAATACCACAAAATTTTAGTAATTGACTGATAAAACTGGTTAGAGCCCGAAACAATGACATGAAAGTTTATCTGTGTTAATACACAAAACTGTGGAAAAGAGTTTAAACTTCCTTCATATACACCAGTATCTGAAGTAGACTGGAATTCAGTCTTGTTAGCAGCCATTGGAAGTGGACTAGACCTCACAGGACTGGATTCCAGGCTATATCTCAATGATAACCTGGATAGTAAGAGTCTGAGTGACAAAAGAGTCCTCCTGTTACTTTGACGTGAAAAATGATGTCAACTCTTTTTTCATAAGGACTTGCAGTTGTTTAACAAGATAAATTATGTGATTGCAAACGACTTTTTAATGGTTCAAAATGACTAATCTGTGTAAAGGTAAGAGAAGTGTAGGAACAAACCAGAGAGAGCCTGGGCTGGTTGGTGTCCATCAAACCACACAGAACAGATTCAACTTTTCCCTGGAAAAAAAAAAAACATGCTCTTGTGCTGTTATGTTTTTATACTACGATTGCCTTAATAGCTTCATGCTGAATCAGTACTAGTACATTTTAGCTTTAATGTACCAAATACATACATAGAGCCACCCACAGAATAATGGAATATGAAAATTGTTTGCTCTTGGTCAAGGTTTAAAACGTTAACATTTACGGGTAGTATTTGTGTGTGATACCAACCTTGGAGGGCCCACATGGCCCAGGGAAGTTCTTCATACAGGAGTGGAGGGCCTCCAGAGCTGCTGGGAACCACTGAAACAACAAGACAACAATTATATTGTTTACTGTTTACTGTTACTAGTATACAGACACATAACATGACACAAACACATCAAAAAACATCAAAGTATGTAGTATATATGTAAAAAATGAAATAACAACAGTTGGGTTGAAAAGGGCTGAAAATACTGTTCTATTGTCTAGAACATATCTGAGATTTTTAGCAAGTTACAAGTTGTTGATATTTTTGCTGCAGTCTTGGAAATTTTCTGGCAATCTGTATGTTACAGGTGGATTTTTCCAGGTCTTGTCAGTGGTTATTTAACATATTGTAAGATTTGATATCTCATTCTAAGGAAAAATGTAGTTATGAAAACCATAAAAGTTCAATTTCATACAGTAGCTACAATGGATACTAGTATACAGTGTAGTGCAAATCTGGTGAGATATACTATATACTATAACAATGTTTTGAAATGATAATGATTTTTCAAACAGCAAACATATGTGGAACATTACCCCAGTACCTCAGTTGCACCAACAGGTTTTATTCACTCCCAGCAGCCTTTGCACCAATAGCAAAGGACATTTCTAGCATCACCCCAGTACCTGATGGTCCTGTGCTCCCAGAAGGCTTTGCACCAGTGCAGGGACGTGCGTACTGGCCACCTCTCGGGCCACCTCAGGGTACTGGGCAGCCTGCTGGACAACAGCAGCCAGGACATGGCTGGCCATCTGAAGGGTCAGCGGAGAGTCATAGGCCTGGACATGAGTGGACAACAAGGAACGTTACTGACCGTCACTTGAATTTGAAGAAAGAACAATTGGAATATTATTGAATCTCTTATCACAAGTACATTGTACATGTAACTGTGGTACAAAACTGATCAATTTCATGTTTCTCGGATATGAAAAATAATGCCACATCAAAATATCAGTATGAAACTAGAAAAGTAACATCGACAAAGCAAATTCATAATGTTTACCTTCGCATATGGTTTGCTCTATTAATTCTTACTCAAACACATTCACATATATGGTGAGTTTTGGTGACAGGAGTATAAATGCCTCCTGCTATAAAATTGCAACATGATGTAACCCAACACTAGTTACCGTGGTGACAGACATCTGGTTCAGGTCATTGACTTTACTTGTTTGGAGAAGAAAAGGAAGAAACTGAGCAAAAACAATATGTTTTCCTTTGGTGAACATAATTAAAACTCGTTATCACAAGTCCTCTTGGCCCTCTGTTGTCATTGTGTTCTAGTTTTAAGTTAAATTTTACGTACGTTAAAATCAGACACCCAAGAAGAAGATGTCCTCTTTACCTGTAAGACCTGTGCCAGCAGTCTGATCCAGGTAGTACCATGCTGTATGAAGGTGTCTGCACTGCACTGTCGCACCACGGTCCCCAGTAAACATAGTCCCTCCAACCTACGGTACAGATATAGGGGTGTAAAATATATTATACTGTACTTTAGCCGTGGACGACTCTGGTAATCCTTTTTGCATGATAATGCCGGGGACAGAGTCGTGGTGCACTCCATAGGCCAAATTCAACCTTTGCCGTGCCGGGCCTCCTACAACGGGCCGGCCCCGGATTTTTGGTGTCCCTGGCTTCCCGACACACTCACCTGCCGGGCTGGGGGGATAAGACCCTAAACAAACGCAGCATTTAACCACAACACGGCCTCGGAGCACGTAACTCCATACAAATCATCGGCGATCGGCGGCCATATTGCCGTATCCTGCATTATCATACAAAGAGGATTACTAGAGTCGTCCACGGCTAGGGTGTAAGATATATTATCAATAATGTTCACTAGCACACACCACCATCACAATCTATGGTACTGGTAACTAGTACTCACCTGGTTTTGGCTGCCCCCAGACTAGTGTTGATGTGACTCACCCAGTCTTGTGCACTCTGCTGAGGGAGCGAAGAAAGGAAATGTTTTAGTTTCTTGGTCAGGATTGCTGAGTGAACCAAGCACAAAACAGCACCAAGAGACCACATCTAGCAAGATACATGTAACGTTAAAAGCAAGGACAACAAGCAAGTCATAATTACGGTACTGATGCTTGCATAACAATTTATTAAGTCTTCTATTAAGTTCGGAACTTCCATGTAAAAATATTGTCATTTATATGCTATTCTCTCTCTCTCTGTGTATGTATGTGTGTGTGAGCGTGCGTGTATACGTGTGTGTGTGCAAATTTAATATACACATTATGCAGTAGTAAAACATACAGTACATATCATTAATTGGCATTACTAGATCGGTACTTATGATTTTATGAATGAAGTAAGCAAAATATGTTCGCTAGTACTGAGCTACTGTAATGTCAACATTGTCAAGCCATCGCTGTACTCAGTGAAACTTTGTAGACATACACAGCATGCAGTCAGCTAGCAGACGTGTGCAGAACTGCCCCCCTCCCCTTACAACAATCGAAACCCGGTTTTAGACCCCTACTCAAGGCTAAACCTGGCCATTTGTACCCCAGCTGTGACACTCACTTCACTCTGTAACAATTGGTGCTCATTCGCTGCTTCAATGGTCCACGACAGTAAAGTTTTCCCTTCTTTTTCCGACAAACTTGTGAGGAGCACGCTTGCCATGTGAGCTGCCATTTTGGGTCAAACAGGGTCACTCACTAGGCGCCACCTATCGCCTGGTTGCGGTACTTCAAATCCTAAGGTTATGTAGGCCTTCTTTACCCTTTTACTCTGTGAACTGTAAATTTTAAGCTCTCTCGTGGGGTCGTGTGGCGTAGCGGCAGAGTGCTCGACTCGGAACCCAGGGGTCCCGGGTTCAAGTCCTGACATGCCACCGATCTCGTGCCCCGTGTGGGAAAGGCACTTTATAATTACACGACTTTCCTCACTTTAATACCTCAGTTGAAAATGAGTACGGTATTTTGTCCTGTTCCGTCTTTGTCTTCTATCTGCGTTGGTGACGGCATAAAATAAATCGATATAACTTGAGTTTGCCGTCACCATGTCCAGTCATGAAATGTTGGAATACAAAAAAAAAACTTTCGCTTTTAACTCCATCGTTTTGATGAATAAAAAGTACATAGCGCGTTATATCAAGAGGGTTTAAAATCTTTAAACCACCTTTAAAAAAGCCTAACCTCCTTGGTTATATAAAATAAAGAACTACATAAAAGCATTATATAACGGGTCATATTGAGCATAAGCTTGTCTTTCAAGACTTTCACAGTTCATTGTGATGAAAACAGCAATCTGTGTAAACGTCTGGCGAGTTAGTCACCTTATCCAGTTGTTTGATTTCTATTTGTTGTACAACCAAGGACGTGTTTGAATTTCCTTGGTATAACGTAAATTCCACGCGTTTTTTTCTCCTATTAGGACGTCACTATGCATGATCTAAGTGTTTTCGCATTAATAATTTTCCGCCACGATTTTTTTGCCATTTCACCCACGTAACCATTCTAGGAAACTGAAGCCGTCACTTGTCGGACACTTCTTTGAGGAGCTATACGATTATTCACCCTATCATGGCCAATTTGTTTTTCCTCATTAAGCCCTCAGGCATCTGTACGTAAAAAAGAGACAAGAAAGAAGCGTCGTTTGCCAAACGCATCTCTACTGTCCTGAATGGAAGCGGCTACTTCAAAGCAACATCACCATATGAAAGAAACTCTCGCCAAGCTAGTTCTTTGTCGGTCCCTCTCTCGCTCCCTATCACCTACTTTACATAACAGTTATCATCAAAACTGCCTTGTTCTTACGTTAAGTATAAGCAAGTGATTTTCGTGTTGGCGTAAAACGAAAGTCGAAGTAAAAAGTGCAAGCCTGCTTTGAAAGCTAAATGGATCAAATCGCTGCGCACTTTTCTTGTCTATTTGATCTGGGATCTTCAAGTTGATTGCGCGCTTTTACCAAATCATTGACGTACCATTTATGTAAGACGTGTTACATCATTCAACAAACCAAGGACATTATACAGACCTGCATAATGTCCTTGGACAAACACTGTTTTTATGACTCCTAGTTTCCAATGATATATTCAAAAATATTCAATATCTATTAGTGATCTATTTCAAATATCCGTTTTCCTACTCAAATAAAAGTGACATTATAAGTGTTGACAAATTGGTATTTTACTACTGAGTAGTAATGTCCTTGTGAGTAGTAGAACTAGAAGGTTCTAGTGGTTTAAACTTCCTTGATATAAACCCTTATCATTACTTATCAGACTAATATATATTCAGTGGTAGTAGTTGTCTCTCCTATATATAGTTGCAATCTTAAATCTTTAAAAATACAGTCTTCTGTAGCTGTGTAGCCGGTATAACCGCCTTTCGGCGTAACACACACCAGTCTTGTATATATTATTAGCACGGTAGAGTAACTTACAACATTGTCTGTGGTAGACTGACAACTACCCAGTTTTGCATAACTACTTTTCGCCAGTGACTGAATTCATGGAGGGTTAAGGACCCACATATCATAGGAAACGTGGCAGTAAATTCGTCTTCCACTGCCTCAAAAGAAGAAGTCAAACCCATCAAAACTAGTACCACGCTAGTATGTTGTAGAATCATGGAGGTCCAATGTAGAATGCAGCATAACGTTAGACGCAGTCTCTTATATCGAAAATATATGAAAGTTTATTGCAAATACGTGCCCGAACGGAAGGCTAATTGCAAGTACAAACAACATGTATGAATAATGAGGTAGAATGATATGAGAGTTCAGTACGTGATGCTACACTCTATAACATACGTAGTGCTAATTTTGTTCTAACTTCTTCTCTATATCAGTGTATTATCTTTTTCATACATGTTGTTGTACTTGCAATTAGCCCTCGGGTATGTATTTCCAATAAACTTTACAATATAACTAGTCAAGGTTTCTTGTTTACAATCACGTCAATGTTGTTTGTTTAGTGAGAATCAGTCGTTCATCTTTATTATGATACAATGCTCCTTTTATTTCCCACTACCACGAGAAAACAATTTTACTACTAAAATCAAAGAACCCTCTTATCATACAAGAAGTGGGTAAATTCGTCTTCCATTGCCTTAAAAGAAGAAGTCAAACCCAGGAAAGTACTAGTAGTACATTTGTACATGTATGTTGTACAATGCAGTATAGAAGAGAGAAGAAAGGGCAACTAACAGTAGATGATAGGTAGTATATAGCATTGTTGTAATATATAGACTCCTAGCACTTAACATTAGAATATAGCGTTCCAGTATGCAATACTCATGTTTTTATCCTCTCGACCACATTTGGTCACATTTGTGCATTTAGCCCATCTGGGCAAGAACATGCAATAAAGATTCACATTCACATAATGTTAGACGTAGACTCTAAATTGTATTTTCTGTTTTTCATACATGTTGTTTGCACCTGCCCTCTGGCATGTATTTGCAATAAAACTTTCTTTGTTTCCCAATAAAACCGTCGGAAACATCAGTGCGTTTCGTTGGATTATTTCCTAACGAGGAAACAATGATTTCCACCGATTAACAGAACCCCAAGCCGACGTGTCTGTGAATTGGTTGTTTTTCAAACGAAACCAGTTCAAAGGCACGGCGTCCTCTGATTCAATTAAAACCCAAGCATCACCACCTATTGTCTATCAACCGTTCAAACAAAACCGCCTGTCCCCGCCGACCAATCAGCGCGCGTCCTTCTCAACTTCAAAGGGTGCCGGCAAGGTGGAAGGCGAAGCCAAGCCATGAAATCAAACGATTGTGATTAAAGAGTCCCAAACTATGACTGAGTGCTGCTTTCTTATTAATCATCCTCCAACGCTTCTTGGCTGTACATAAAAAGCGAGTCGCCAAAAGACAAGTCACTCTTGAGTTGAGTTTGCTAGCAGACGCTCCTACGCACGACTTCACTTCGTTACAACCTGCTGATACCTTCTGACGACTGCCTTACAGGTACATTTTTACCCATCCTTTGCTCTATCTTTTGAAGTTTTATATCTAGATAATGTAATGAGGGAGGAGGTTATTTGGTTTTCATATTCGCTCTGCACGACTTTCAAGTTATTACGTAGGTACCTACGTTGTGTCCTTCATATTTCTTCCGTATTTCATGTTAGCGCATGTTGTTTTGCTATCTAGATCTCTTCTTTTTACCTCCATGGGTATTTTGTAATACGTAAGACCCCTAGCATCTTGTCGGGCTTTGGAGTAGGTAAATTCAGATTCTATTGGACCCTAATATTATCTACTATGATTTTTCTGCATGTTTTCTGACGGATTTTGTTCATGTTCTGTTACGGAACACATACTGTATTTGTAATCCTTAAAAAAAAGCTAGCATCTTATCGGGCTGTTGAGTATGTAAATTCAGATTCTATTAGGCCCTGATATTATCTACTATGAAATTTCTGCATGTTTTTTGACGAATTTTGTTCATGTTCTGTTACAGAACATATACTGTATTTGTAATACGTAAGACCCCTAGCATCTTGTCGGGCTTTGGAGTATAGGTAAATTCAGATTCTATTAGGCCCTGATATTATCTACTATAAATGAATTTTCTGCATTTTTTCTGACGAATTTTGTTCATGCTCTGTTACAGAACCATGGCTGCTACCGTGACCACGCATGTGTATGGCGGACCGGTGTCGTCCTTCCCTGCCCCGGCGTCCTGGGCGGTATACTCCCCGGCGTACGACCTGCCTTCCCCCGCCTGGACCCCGTCACAAGCACCGGTGGACGTCAGAACACGGTGAGTCTTCTATTACATGTATGGCCATGTATATGTACAGAAAATATTGCAGTCGTTGAGTCGTCCTTGATACAACTCCCATTCAGTCAGTTTACTCTCAGTATAACTCAAGAAGGAGTTTTCTTGAACTATTTGAAGCTTCTTGGTAGATTCAAGGGAATTATAATGTCCGTGGTTTATTGATATCATATTGTATACATAAAATTATTTGAGACATACGTTCACCACTTATGTATTGAAGAATTTGGGTAAAATAGTAAAATTCAGTATGTTGACTAGAGCATCCCTAATGATTACGATTGTTTTTAAAACCTGCTAACGATACTAGCATATACCAACCAAGAATCTTTTAAGCACCTTAAAAGGTGCAAAAACCTCCTTAGATAAAACTGGATGTTATACGTTTGAGGGTTTGAAAGCCCATACATGTTGAAAGCCCATACATGATGAGCCATACTAATGACGTGCTTGTATTTTTGATATCAGGTCTCCCGTGCCGACTGCCAGCCCTCCCCTGAAGGCGACTCCGAAGCCCGCCCGTGGTTCCAGCGGGTTCAACTTCGCCTCCATGCCGAGCGACATCGCCCGAGAGAACGAGAAGAAGCCGTCGGTCTCAGACTTCCCCGCGTCCGTGGTCAGCACGGCGTCTCCCGGTGTACCGTACAGCGTGGGCGTCACGATCGGCGCGTGGTACGCGAACACCCCGGGGAAGATGGTCGCCGCACCCCGTAGCCTGTACCGAGTCAGCCCGTACCCCGCCTCCCGGCCTGCAGGACCGAAGCCCTCCGCTAGGTTCCCGTGCGACGTCTGCGGCAAGGTGTACGCAAGCCGCCAGGCGCTCAGCGGCCACGTCGGCGGCGCCCACCGGGACGGCGACTCCAGCGAGCGGCCCCACGAGTGCAAGGATTGCGGCAAGTCGTTCAACAAGTCGTCCACCCTCGCGGCCCACCAGCGCGTCCACACCGGCGAGAGGCCGTACATCTGCCCGATCTGCAACCGCGGGTTCTCCCAGCGCTCGTCCCTGGTGCCGCACCTCCGTACGCACAGCGGGGAGAAGCCGTACAGCTGCACCTTCTGTCCCCGCTCCTTCGCCGACGCCTCCACGCTGGTCAAGCACGTCCGCACGCACACCAACGAGAAGCCGTACAAGTGTGAGGTCTGCGGGATCAGCTTCACCCAGTCAGGCAACCTCAAACGGCACATGAAGGTTCACGCCAAGAAGGACGACGGACAGTAGTAGTGTGTGAACTTCGGTTGAGGACTCGTACTCGTAGCTACAGAGATACTACTCGTATGATAAAATATTGTGTAACATTGATTCGTAACTTGTTGCTGAGTAAATTTGGAGCCTTTGGCATCTACGTATGTATAAGACAAGGTTTCATGTAACTGTACGTTGTTGTTCACATCAGGCTTGCTGGTCTTGCCGTGTGTACATTTTTGTACTACAGTCTTGGATAGCTGGTTCCTTTCCAGGTTGAGCGATTGGGAGAGAACATCGCACAATGTATTTCTTTGTTTTTGAAGAATAAAGTTTTCGGTTTGTTGAGAAACGCTACGTTGTGTTCTGTCCCTTATACGAGTATGTGGGTGCTTCAACGAATTTGAAAGTTGACCATTTCTAGAAGTCTAAAAAGTTGCCTTTAATTTCCAATTGAAAATAAGACTAAGTAAAAAAAAAGCTTTGGAATAGAAAATCGTCTTTGGCTGAAAAACACAATTCACATAGGGAAGTTCGCTGAAAGAAAACTTATTATGCAACCGGAACCACTGCCTACAACCACAGTAAAGTCTGGCGTTGGTGACAAAGTTCGTTTCCAAATCAGTGAGCGATTGAATTTGATCATATTTCCTCTTGTTGTTAACCGCATAATGTATTCCTTTGTTTTCGAAAAAAAAATCAGTTTCCATTTCACTGATACTGCACAGAGGCAAAGGCAGATTATATATAAGAAGTTTATTGCAAATTCATGCCCGGGGGGCTAATTGCAGATTACAAACATAAAAGAACAATGAAACGTAGTATAAAATAACTAAAATCTACATGATAAAAGGTAATTGTTTAGAGCTATAGCTATGTCTAAAGCTATGTCTAAGGGGTTTGACTTCTCTATATAACACCCTTAACTTGGACAGATCAAACTAGATACAAGTGGAATATCCAGTACGCCGAGAGTTGAGTCACTGTGTCTTCTCACCAAACTTCACATGGCTAAACATGAGCTAAGTAATTCGCCAGGCCTTTTATACTTCCTCATGGCGGACTTGGCAAGGAAACTACTCCAGATATATGAAAATGTCAGCGTCAGCGGCCTAGTTTTGCGAAAGGGATGTGTGATGCTCATGCAGCAGTTTTGTAATTTCCTGTCGGCCAGATGGTAGCAGTAGATGTGAAAACTTCCTCGAGCTCGTTCTGCCTAATCTTGCTTGTTCTTGCCAAAAATATCAATATTCTGTACGCTCCAATTGGTTGGTAGGGAAGATTGTGAGCTTTCTATCATATTATATTGCCCGTTTTCTGTATCTACAACTCCACACTAACGCTCTTTCAGCTTTATAGAAAGCCGGCGTAGTAACTAAAGATGACAAAGTTCACACGGCGGGGAAGCTTGTTGAAAGCATATTTATTATGTCAACCTTCAAAACGTGTCTCAACGTCTCTCTCTCTCTGTCAAACTTTCAAGTTTGTCATTTAGTAAAGAAGCAAGAGAGTAATACTTTTAAGCAATAATACTAAGCAGTAATACTTCTAAGCAGTATTCTAAGTGGGTATTGCTCACTATGGCACATTATATAAAAAAAGCAAATGCTCTCTCACTCTTGTAACATACTAGAGAAGACGCCTTCACATACAAGCAGAGGTTCGCTGCCGAAACCAGAAAAACAGAAAGCCCAATAAAACGGGCTTAGAAGGGCTTATTGTTAAAACGGAACAAAGAAAAGAATCAAAGCAATTGTATCTATTATTATATTATTTTGTTCCCTTTCATGTCAAGCTATTTCAAGATTGCGGGAGTGTCAACGAGATGGACCAGGTGTGGTTGTCGGCAGATCTGGCGAGGTTGTAGGTTGTCCTGTCGAGGTCGCAGGTTGTCCTGACGAGGTTGTAGGTTGTCCTGGCGAGGTTGTAGGTTGTTCTGACGAGGTTGTAGGTTGTTCTGACGAGGCCGCAGGTTGTCCCGACGAGGTTGTAGATTGTCCCGATGGGGTTGTAGGTTGTCCCGATGGGGTTGCAGGTTGTCCTACCTGGTGATGACTGCCGCCCGAGAAGTCGCAGTCGGAGTACGGGTCCTCTGCGCTGACAATATGTTCCTGGCAGGTCTCGTCAATCAGGATCATACAGTGATCAGGTACAATGGACACCCCGCGGCTAGGCGGGAGGAATAATAATGTTAATTAACAACAACACTGTCGCAAGCTTTACTTGTTGGTTTGTTCGCTAGTTAATTCTTCTGAAAACGATAATGCTCAGATTTTCATAACGGAGAAACATTAGTTATTGGTCTTAAGACTCAGTTAAGAGTAAGAAAATTTCAACGCAGGCACTGGTCAGGAACGAAGTACACACTGCGGCTGAAAACACACGGATGGATCTCCTATTAAATGAAATTGTGTCTGAAAATAACTGATCTGTGTTGCTGAGATAAAACATCTCACAGTACATAGGAGATAGTCTGAGAAAACGGTAAACACAAAGACAGGCAAACGCAACATGCATGGCATTCTAGCATAAAGTGAAGCCTTGGAAGTCTGACTAGCAGTATTATCTACCTACCCGCGGCATTGTAGTCCATAATTACTACAGTCACACTCCTCACACCGTGTAGTCTTCCAGCTGCTGCCGATCATCATCTTCTGCCCCGCCCACTCACAGTAGGGGGTGGTCACCACTCGCTCGTTACCCTCAGGGCCGTACCTTTGGGAACAAACATGGTAATAGTTATCACAATTGGAGCATCAGGCATTTTAGGTGCATACTTAGTATTTGTCTCTTTCTTTCTTTCTTTCTTTCTTTCTTTCTTTCTTTCTTTCTTTCTTTCTTTCTTTCTTTCTTTCTTTCTTTCTTTCTTTCTTTCTTTCTTTCTTTCTTTCTTTCTCTCTCTCTCTCTCTTTCTCTCTTTTTCTTTTTCTCCCTCCCTTCCTTCCTTCCTTCCTTCTTCCTTCTTTCTTTCTTAACTTCCATAGTTTCCAGAGATGCCTGGCTCGAACGATTTTGAAGATCCAATACTGTACTAGTATTTCGTAATACCACGTGCTCTCGAACATGAGTCCTCCCCCGTATACATATCCCTCAGTCATCCGCCAGGTGGCGCACATCACCAGCAGCAGTGCGATGGAAACCTTCATCTTCTCAGTCACTGTGAACATGATGGCAGAAAGACATCGTGTTAGAAAACTACGTTGAGTAAAAAAGAATCTCTTTACTCACGTATGCTCCTTTGACAGAAAGGGGAGGTTGTGTCATGTTTTCGGAAGTTACTGACAACAATTCTGCTTAAGGGGAGGGACCAGCTTAAGAAGATCCCATTGAAATCTATGCTAAAACCACTAGAAACAAACACTTCAAAACACATTTACTTTTATCTCAAACCTCAAGTCTTTACCCCCACTGGAAAGCTGCATTTGTCAGGTGTCTTTTGGTACAAATAGTGGAAGTTCAACTCCAGCTTGTTAATGAGCTACAGCTAAAAAATTGAAATGAGACCAGGATTTCACCCCCTGGCAAAGTGGACCAGTCCACACAGATAACAAGTACTAGTATGTAGAGGT
>NW_017802713.1:2564507-2589578 GCF_001625305.1 Branchiostoma belcheri
AGGTTTACGCTAACGTCTGGCCGGTTTAAAGTTCAGAGGTTGGCTGACAGCTGGTCTAACCAGTTCTGGGGGCCTAATGGGGGAGGGACCAGCTTAAGAAGATCCCATTGAAATCTATGCTAAAACCACTAGAAACAAACACTTCAAAACACATTTACTTTTATCTCAAACCTCAAGTCTTTACCCCACTGGAAAGCTACATTTGTCAGGTGTCTTTTGGTACAAATAGTGAAAGTTCAACTCCGGCGTGTTAATGAGCTACAGCTAGAAAATTAAAATGAGACCAGGATTTCACCCCCTGGCAAAGTAGAACAGTCCACACAGATAACAAGTATGTAGAGGTCAATAACAGGTCAAACCATGGAAAAGGTCACACTTTTTAGCCATATTTTAAAAATATACATTCTTCTGTCCTTCTTACCAGAAAACTGGGCCTTTCTGAGCAAAATTTGCCCAGGAAAAAAATTATCTAAAAAATATGTACCAAAATAAATCGGTGTACACACTGCTAGTTCTGCGCATGCCGATTAACTGGTCCCTCCCCTTAACCTTGCAATTTACTTTTGTGTACATTGTGTACTTATTTGAGGGAAACATAACTCTGATGACGAAAACATCCCATAGTTTTCCCTGAAGCCATACCGAACTTTACTTAAGAACACGTAGATAGAAGTGATAGAGGCGAGGGAACATTTTTGGCCGAAGTAGAATAATTTGCCGAAATTGTTTACTTGTTGTTACTCAGAGATTTTCAACAAAAGGTGTCAAAGTGATCGTGAGATAGCGTCCTTCGCAGACTTGTGGGGCGGCGGCGTATTTTTTTTTTCGGTGAGAGACGCGAGTTATGCCGCAGAGGAACGGTTTTGCCGCCGAGAGAGTTTTGCCGGGGAGAAAACGGTTTCGCCCCCAACAAGCCTTGGCGGGAAAAAAATCGTCCCTCCGCGGCACTCGCGTCGCTCACCGAAAAAACAAAGCCGAAAAAATAACGCCGCCGCCGCAATTTTCCGTCTCGTAAACGGCCGATGCCATTTGAAACGGCCGCTGCCATTTCGCTGAATGGTCGATGCCATATCCGAGCGTCCAAAAACTAATAAAAAGAAATATATACTATAAAAAGCAATATTCTAATTGGAAATATAAGGGAGGGTCATTTAGAATTGTAAATGTTAGTGAAAAAAAACAACACAAGGTCGGAATCGAACTCGGGTCCAAAAGTGCAGCTCTAAAACCCTATAACCTACACCCTAATCTATACCCTAACCTCTAGACCACAAAACATCACGGTGTGGTTGGGCCGTGCTGGTAGCCGTTCTAGGAAATGGCATCGACCGTTTCAAAAGGCGACGACCGTTTACGAGACGGAAATTCGCGCCGCGCCCCTACAAGTCTGCGAACAAGGCTAATCATGGGATACTTAAAAGTTTCCTCTTTCCTTCCTAAACTGGCGTCTGAGTCCCACAGAAAAAAAACCTTCTCCCTACATTCACAAGATACTTTACCTTTTCTCGCCACCGTGAGATTTGAACAAGATACATGGCGACTTACTTCTTAAGTACATTTCAAATGTCTTAAGAAGTATCTTACCAGGTTTGCAGTGTGCTCTGGCAAAATTACGGGACTTGACTTCACAATCATTGTTAAGTCTGGAACTGTTTACAAGTTCCTTCCCAAATTGATCGATTGGAGGTGAACACATAATGTATTGCTTTGTTTTCGAAAAATAAAACCATTTTCCAGTTAAGGCCACACCAAGTTAATTTTATGGATGACGTCCTTTGGAGACCCTAAATCTAATGCGAGAGGGCGAAAAAAAACAAGAAGGGCCCTAAAAAACAAGATGCCTAGATAAGAAATATTGCACTGCTGACAGGACCGTCCTGTCTGTTAATAGTTCCAAAAACGGCACTGTTTTGGAACTATTGATAGGATTTTATTCAGTGCCATTTTTTTCATTTTTGTTTCCATTTTTTAACCAGGCACGGGCTTTCGGCGTTACGGGTTTCACATCAATCTGACGATTTGCGGCACTGTCGTGACCCTTTGGTCATATTTACAGGAAGCGGAATTTCTTGTTTTTTTCCTAGGAACAGGCCAAAATCAATGCGCGCGCGGACGTCATCCATAAAATTTACTTGGTGTGGCCTAATACTGCACAGAGGCAAAGACATATTATTATAACCTCCTTGGACAGATCAAACTTCATGCAAGAAGAGCACCAACCTTTGAGGAATATCCAGTACGCCGAGCTGAGTCACTGTGTCTCCTCACCAAACCCTGTAAACATGAAACGGAGCCCAGGCCTTTTATACTTCCTCAGGTTGGACTTGGCAAGGACACTACAGAAAATGCCAGCGTCAGCAGCCTTCTTTTGTGAAAAGGAAATGTGATGCTTGTGCAGCAATTTTGGGACTTCCTGTCGGCCAGATGGTAGCTATCAATGTGAAAACTTCCTCGAGCTCGTTCTGCCTAATCTTGCTTTTTTTTTTATATATATTCCGAAACATGCAATCACAAGACGTGGTGACGGCACACTCAAGTTTTTTCAACTTATATTAATGCCGCCACCAACACAGGGACAGTACAATACTCATTTACACCTGAGCGAAGTGAGGAAAGTCGTGTAAAGTGCCTTTCCCAAGGGCACAAGATCGGTGGCATGACAGGACTCGAACCCGGGGCCTCTGGTTCCGAGTCGAGAACGCTGCCGCTCGCCACACGACCCCACACATAATCTTGCTTGTTCTTGCCAAAAATACCAATATTCAGTACGTTCCAATATTGGTCAGTGGGGAAGATTGTGAGCTTTCTGATGAGGTTGTAGGTTGTCCTGAGGAGGTTGTAGGTTGTCCTGACGCGGTTGCAGGATGTCCCGACGAGGTTGTAGGTTGTACCGAAGTTAATAGGTTGGGATATCTTTTGAATAAGTTTTCCTAAAGTGTAGAAAATCATTTGGCAAGTCTTCGCCTCGTTGATGAGAAGACAGGTTTTCAACTCGAGTGGTTGTGTTTCGAATCTTATTTTTAATATTTTTAATTGGTATGAATCTCCAGGCAAGAAGAGCACTGACCTGTGTCTAGGGAATAGTCAGTACGCAAAAAGCTGAGTCACTAATTCTTCTTACCAAACTCTGTAAACATGAAACGCGCCAGGCCTTTTCTACTTACTCCAAGTGGACTTGGCAAGGAAACTACTCCGGATATATGAAAATGCCAGCGTCAGCGGCCTTGTTTCGTGAAAGGGATGTGTGATGCTCATGCAGCAGTTTTGTAACTTCCTGTCGGCCAGATGGCAAGATGCTTGTTTTTGCCAAAATACCAATATTCAGTACGCTCCAATTGGTTGGTGGGGAAGATTGTGAGCTTTCTATCATATGGCTAGTTTTCTGTTGCTACAACTCGCTCGGTCCTTTTAGGAAAGTACAGCTTTATAGAAAGCCGGCGTAGACTAGACTTAAAAAAGATGACAATGTTCCCACGGCGGGGAAGCTTGTTGAAAGCATATTTATTATGTCTAGACAACCGACTAGATTATAAAACGTCTCCGTCTCTCTCTCTGTGTCTCTCTCTCTCTCTCTCTATCTATCTCAGTCTCCCTCTCCGGACGACGTCAGTTATTAAAAAGGTACGGAGTACTATTTCTAAGTAAATACATGCAAAGTGTTGGTAAGTTTGGTGTCGGTGACGAAGTTTCGTTGTGGGGACCGTGCGGTTGTTGTCGGTACTGCAGCTCACTTCCCGTGGATTTGCGGCATGCCGCAGGGAGAGAACGGGTCGTTCGCGTCCACCATGTCCGGCTGGCAGTTCTCATCCACCACCATCAGGCAGTGTTCGGGGACCATGTACGTACCGGAGCTGGAAACACAAGGACGGATTTTCTAAACATCGCAAAATCACTGTCTTCGGGACTGGAATGTTGAGATCGAGACAAAACATCTTAGATACAATTTATTTATTTTTCCATATTCCAAAATTTCATTACTTGGCATTTGTGTTGGATCAAAAGTCTTAACTTTAAACATGTAACTACCAACACAGATGAACTTTCATAATAGTATCAAGGTACATACGCGGAACAGAAGAGCCCAGCATCACTACAGGAGCACTGCTCGCAGCCTGTAGTCTTCCAGCTGCTGCCGATCATCATCTTCTTCCCCTCCCACTCACAGTAGTGCGTGGTCACCACACGCACGTTACCCTCGGGGCCGTACCTTTGGGAAGAACAGCAATTTTCAGAATGGCCTAAAATACGATGGCCCACAGCGACAAATGTTCTTTCCTAAGGCCACACGAAGTAAATTTTATGGATGACGTCCTTTGGAGACCCTATATCTAATGCGAGAGGGCGAAAAAAAACAAGAAGGGCCCTAAAAACAAGATGCCTAGATTAGTAATATACTAAGAGACGACAAATGTTAGGACACAAATTGAATGAGGTGACTCAGATTAACAATTCTCCTCATCATCAAAACAGCAATAAATCAGGTGGAACAGCAGTTGTCGTCCTGTCCTGTTTTCGCGTTACGGGTTTCACGTCAATCTAACAATTTGCGGCACTGTCGTGACTCTTTGGTCATAGTTACAGGAAGCGAAATTTCTTTTTTTTTTCTAGGAACAGGCCAAAATCAATGCGCGCGCGGACGTCATCAATAAAATTTACTTGGTGTGGCCTAATACATTGTCCATTTGCATTCCTCCTAGCCTTATGAACGTACAAGTATTCAGTTTCATCTCAGTACCCATAAGCATCGATTCGTAAAACAAAAGCATCCAATTTTTATGTACTGTCGTAACCCATCTCACAAAAACAGTGGATTCAATAAAATCAATCATAGGGTTCATTGCACAGCCGTTGAAAGCTAGTTGGGCCATATTGATGTGATTATATGGATGACATTCTCTGGGAACCTCAAAATTGATGCGAGCGTGCGAATAAAAAAGTTTCCTTCATTATGAAATCAACGTGGTCATGAAGGTTGTACAAATGACTAAACACACACTGAATAATAGACTTCATTTTCATTCCTGCACATTTTCTTCTTGTTTTTTTGGAATGGAGTTTGGCATTCTGCGACATAAGTATCGTTTTCCATCTTTTTTTCAATTTACGGCACATATTTGCTACTTTTGCAGCTACTTTGTACGTATGGTCGGTTTTTCTTTTGGAAACAAACGAAAATTCATGCACGCGCGGATGTCATCCATATAATGAAATCATGGCCTAAGTATCGAATCGTATTCAAAAAAGCATGCAATTTTCATGTATTGTGGTGTCTTTTGTTCAGTCACAATAGTTAGAGCTATAGAGACGTCTGACTCAGAAGTCTTTTTTTTTTTTTGCAGATTTCAAATATCTAATGTCTTACAGCCTGTTCTCGCTCTGGAGCTGTGCGAAGTATGTATATCCCGCAGTCATCCGCCAGGTGGCGCACATCACCAGCAGCAGTGCGATGAAAACCTTCATCTTCTCACTCTGTGACCATGACGACATACAGAAAGTTAGAAAAGTACTCTCCAAGCAGAGGTTGGAGACGGTAAACGGCATCATCCTTCAAGCTTTGCTTGGAGAGGTTAAAAAGGCCCCCACAACTAAGCCTGGGTACTTCACGTCCGCTCTCACAGTCACTACCACCACCCACGACTGAGGGAGCGGACTAAACTAACCAGGATGGTACCCAGCAGGCTACCCACAACTGGCCTCTACCCCCAGCCCCCCAAAGGATTATAGTTTGCCGATGGTATGTCATCTGTCCATTTGATTTGGCCACTTTCTACGCTTTCCAGACAGTGTCTGAAGCCTGGTATGGGCTAGCTTCAAACTAAAGAAACACTAGTTTGATAGCATACGTCGGTGAAGGTAAGACATCCAGGTAATAAGATACGCCAAAAAACTGTTACTCAAGCAACTGGATATGATTTTGGAAATGGTCAGACGTTTCAGGTAGCATCCATTACATTTCGCGATCGTTAGTGACACTAAGATTTTTGGCGTAACTAGATTATGTTTGTGAAGTGAGCCACATATCCTTCAATGCCTAGTGGGTGATTGATTAAGCCTAGAAAATAAACCAATCAGATGCCAGGTGCTGACGTCACTAATTCATGATAGCGTCAACGGCTGACATTTACAGACGATAGAGACCCCAACCTTCAGTCAATATTTCCCGCCAACAAACTCCCGCCATTTTAGCCCTGCACTCTTTTATCCTTTCCGACTAGAGGCGACTAACCCTGGGTGCCGTTTTCCTTCGGCAGCCAAGAGCCCTTCGCCCGCCTATCTAAATTAGCGCCACGGAGGAGTTGAGCCCAGGAGAATTCGTCCGGCCCTAGAAATAGCTCCGTGGCGCTAATTTAGATAGGCGGGCGAAGGGCTCTTGGCTGCCGAAGGAAAACGGCTAACGGCCCGATACTAGTTAGGCACCCAGGGTACCCAGAGAAGCTCCCTTTGTCTACACAGCTGCGGTTTTCTCAAGTTATATTCCCTTTTTGAGGCCGATTTCTACTATTTATTCAGCCTGCTAACTCTTGTGTGTTATTTCAACATTTGATGTGCCTGCCTTCGGTTCTAAAACATGTTATTAGTTTTGAAGGAACACCTCTAGTTGTTTATCTTCCTTCGAGAGAGGGGGGGGGGAGATAGTGTAACCTACATTGTTTTGAGTAATATGCTACAGTTTTCCCAAGTTATACAGTAACTTACTGGCACTCGGTCGCAAGCCATGCATGGTTTTGCAACGAAGTGCCGCCGTTGGACTTGACTTGGGTTTCCACACAACGCTCCTTTGACTGAAATATCGAGAGTGTTGTGTCTGAAATTTTCGGAAGTCACAACAACACTGACTGCACAGTGTGCTTTAGTGTACATTAGGTACCGATCTGAGAGAAACATATCCCCGAAGATAACATGTCATAGTCCTCCCTAAATCAACGTCTAAACAGAGGCGGCAGGTGGTCATATATATGAACTAGCATGTCTATTTCTGCTCCATAGAATTTTCCTTAACTTACTACATTTTGTAGAGGCGAAAATTCTAATTCAGAGAATTGTGAAAATGTTTCATCAGTTAAAGTTTGTTGAAAATACTTCTACCTGACTTAAAGTGGTAGGTATCATCACTCACAAATACTATAACATGAATAGAATAGAAGATGAACAACACTTTATTTTCGACTGTACTTTATATTCTAATGAAAGATTTGTCCTTTTTAATCATATCAAAGAGAAGTTCCCATACTTTGAACACCTAAGTGCAAATGATAAATTTATATTTTTGATGCGTCTAGACAAACCATGTATCACAAACATGATCTGTTCCCACATCTTCAATTGTACAAAAAAGCGAGAAGAAGTTGACCACTCTGTATTAGCTCAGTAACTAGAACACTTTGTATTAGCCTAGTATGGTACCCTTGTATGTTCCTTATACATTCGTAACATGTATGTCTAAGTCAAGTAGTGTATCTTTTGTCTCCAATTTTCTACATATACGTCTGTAATGTGTATGTTAGGTCTTGACCTGTACCTTAGTAGCTCGTTGTGGCATGAATGTACAATAAAGGTACAATAACAATTTACCCAATGTGATAGCTTGCTTATCTAATTGTGACCGAGAAATGTTCCAAAGGCAAACAGGCAATTTTGAAGTGACAAAGGAATCCTCAGTTTTCTCTTTGCTTCCTTCAGGGGGCGTATTGCTGGCTTCAGGCCACCAGAAAATTGTCATCTTTACTTCTACATCTACATCTTTCGGAAAACCTTCTCGCTACATCTTCAGGAGATACTATAACATTTTTTTCGCCACAGATTTCAACAAAATACAGGTTGACTTACCCATGAGGTACAAAAATGTCTTACCTTGAGTGTGCTGTCTTCTGGTTCTGATAATCAGTCTTAGAGGAATGACTCTGAGTACAGCCGCCCGTCAGACCAAGGGTGCCAGAGTAAAGTGCAATATTTTACGGAATACAGTGTAATTGTACGGAATACAGTGCAATTTAACGGAATACAGTACAATCGTCTTAGTATACAGTATAATTTTACGGAATACAGTGCAATCGTATTAGTATACAGTGCAATTTTACGGAATACAGTGCAAACGTATTAGTATACAGTGCAATCTTACTAATAAAACTGCACTGTACACTCGTGAAATTGCACTGGATACTAATACGTTTGCACTGTATTCCGTAAAATTGCACTGTATACTAATATGATTGTACTGTATTCCGTAAAATTGCACTATATGCTAGTAAAATTACACTGTATTCCGCAAAATTGCACTGTATTTCGTAAAATTGCAGTGTATTCCGTAAAATTGCGCTGTATTTCGTAAAATTGCGCTGTATTTCGTAAAATTGCACTGTATTTCGTAAAATTGCACTGTATTTCGTAAAATTGCACTGTATTCCGTAAAATTGCACTGTATACTCTGGCACCCCTGCAGACGCCGTAGTCTGTCTATACACACCTGCGTGCTAGGAGAAGTTTGGATTGGCGTTCACGCGGCGCGGCGCTCGCTTGGCGGTCGTTCCTCCTCAGTTGGTTTAGACAAATATTGTCAGGAAGTCAGAGACAGGCGGTGTTTTCAGCTGGACACTTCTGACTTTTGCCCAAAGTAGAATACTAGATGTACCGTGTCTGTCTGACGCTGCTGTGGTGCGATTCCATAACGTTGTAATATACTACAGAAGACGCCTTCACCTAAGGCCACACCGACTTAATATTATGGATAACATCCTCTGAAGACCCCCAAACTAGTGCGGCTTTGTACGTATGTACCGAGCTTCGGCAGCCTGGGTGCCGTCCTCCAGAGTTACCAAAGGCTCCGTATTGTCGCTAGCTACCATGGACTACCCAGGCCTAGAGCCAGGCCAGAGGCTCGGAGGACGTATATATCTTAAGCATAAGCCAAAACCTACGCAACTGCTTGCCCTTACCTTCAAGCAAATGTTTAGCGATGTGTGCCTTTGCTAAAAACCTTTCTATTTCTAACCTATACCAAGGGTTTTACATGTGACACCAGTCGCGCTAGCCTCCTTCGCAGACTTCTGATGAGGCGGCGTTAATTTTTTTTCGGGGAGCGACGGCTTTGCCGCCGAGGGATTTTGCCCGGGGGAAACGGTTTCCGTACTCCCCGAAAAAGAATTAACGCCGCGCCGCCGCTTCAGAAGTCTGCGAAGCAGGCTAAGTCGCGCCATTTTGGATTGCAATGTTGGGTATACAATCATTATGGCGTCGATGAAAAGACTCTATTGAATAGTAAGGAATCAAAGAAGTCGCATCTATTTCTATATTTAGTTTTATTCATGTCAATCCATCTTAAGAATGTTAAGAGTGTCAAGTGTGGTTGTCAATTGATCTGGTCAGGTTGTAGGTTGTCCTGACGAGGTTGCGGGTTGTCCGGATAGGGTTGTAGGTTGTCCGGACGAGGTTGCAGGTTGTCCTACCCGGTGATGGCCCAGTTCCCGCCGAAGTCGCAGTCGGAGTACGGGTCCTGGGCGTCGACGATAAGTGTCTGGCAGGTCTCGTCAATCAGGATCATACAGTGGTCTGGGACTGCGTACACACCGGAACTGGAAATAATGTCGTAAACATTAGCACTGTCTCAAGCTTTCGTTTCTTTGTTTGTTAATTCTTGCTTTGTCAACTGAACACGGGATAATTCTCAGATTTTCATGACGTAAAAACGTTGGCCTAATAAAAATAGCCTAAAGAACACTAATATTTCAACATAGACACTAAGGCCCTGTTCAGACGGAGTCAGTGAAAGCGCTTTACATGTGGTTTCCACCGAAGCCGGTTTTAAGTGGCTCCATCTGAACGGTCCAAATCACATTGAAAGCGCCTCGATACCAAATCACTTCGAGAGGTGGTTTCGAGCCGCATCGCGATTTGCGTCTGAACGTAATGTGATTTCAAAGTGACTTCGCCTGGTCATGGATTACGGGCTGATATTTCTTTATTTATATGCAATAAAATAAATAACGTGGCAGCAACTTAATGGTCGAATAATGTGTCCATTCTAGGGCGAGCTTCACCGCCTCTGGCGGGACCACGTCGGCATTCGTTGGAGGTTCGCTGGGAGGGGGGCACCAGCAAGCAGGTCGTTGACCTCTGACATTCATAACACGCTACCTTGCGTGTTTTCATCAAACAACAATTAATGTAGATTAGGAGAATCGTGATCGGGCACGGTTTGAAAGGAATGTGTGGCACGTGGACCAGATGTGAGGAATGTGAGTTACCCGAATCGCGGTTTGGTCGGTTTCATGTGAACAAGGCCTATGATTTCTTACCCAACCGAGAAAAGCAGCTAGCGGGTAAAACTTCGTATGCTAGCCAGTGAAGATAGCTACCATGGCCATGTTTCCAAACTCACCTGGTACAATGCAGGCCGTTACCGCCACAGGCACACGTCACACAGTCTGTAGTCTTCCAGCTGCTGCCGATCATCATCTTCTTCCCCTCCCAGGCACAGTACTGGGTAACCACGGGACGGCTACCGTACCTTCAAAGATAGGAAATAATTCGAACATCAAGATATCAGACCTCCTTGAAGTAGTTGAAAGTAGTAAATTTCACGCTGATTCAGTACATGTTCCACGGCCACTTTCTTTATTGTTTCATCTTATCTTTTATTCTCCATCTTTAAGTGTTAACGAGCCTAATGGCAACTTTGGTGAGGAAAATGTTTTGACTACCTACATGGTTGTCTCGCTACTCAGAGGCTCGAAGAATGCAGCTCCCTCTGCCTCTCGCCAGGTAGCGCACATCGCCACAATCATCAACACGTACACACCCATTCCTGTGGGACACAGAAGGAAATACCGAAGTTGATAGGTCAAAATATCTTTTGAATCTTGCAAAATTTTTCCCAAGTATCGTAGCTGTTTTTGGTTAAGTTTCGAATGTTATTTTTCAATCTTGAAAAAAATATGAATCTATGTACAGTATGGGCTACGCGCAAGGCTTAATAGTTAATATATATGCACGCATTAAATATTCCAATTTTGTCAACCGTTTCTATTTGTTAAATGTCTTAAAATCGCCTAACCGCTTGAATAACGTTTAACTACTACAGTAATATTATCGACATGGTTGTCGTCAAAATACTACTAGTCAAATGGTGAAATCGCCATCGACTAAAATTAAGAAAGAAAGGAAAAAAGAAAGGTCTCCCGTGCCCTTAAGCAGAGTGTAGGGTGGTGCCCATGTCCATTTCTGTAGCCCTTGGGCGACACACAGTTGTGCTAGGCACTACAGCAGGGGGCTGGTCCGCTGGTAGTGCTGTGTGTTTGACCTTCCCACACTCTTTCTCATATATGCTGAGTGCTAAGCAGAGAAAGAAGTGTGTACCATTTTTAAAGTCTTTGGTATGACCCGGCCGGGGTTTGCACTCACGACCTCCCTGTTACAAAGCGAGCACTCCACCAATTAAGCTATTGCACCGGAATATCGATAAAATTAGTGGCGGAAAAATGCACTGAAAGTCGTTTTTTTACCTAAAGAAATTAATCTGAATCACCATACCTGACATTTCTGTGGTTTGTGAGTCTGTAGCCCCGGGCCAAGTGATTTAACAGTCACAGATATCACAGACTGCGAGCTTCAACACGAAGTCCGGGTATTTTTATGTCCAGTCGGTGAGAAAGAAAACATCTGTATCTACATCGTAAGACGTAATTCCGCTTAGTGATTATCGTTATCTAAATACGTTCTACAGCAAACCGGACGATGACATTTCTTGGCATTTCTATTTGCTACCATAAGGCCATGTTCATTTGATTATATGGATGACATAATCGCGCGCATGAATTTTCGTCCGTTCCTAAAAAAAGTTTTCGACCATACTGTAGATCGTACAAAGTAGCTGCAAAATGAGCAAATATACCGTAAATTTAAAAGAAAATATTGGAAAACGATACTTATGTTGCACAATGCCAAATATAATGAAGACTTTATTATTCACTATGCCAATAAAATACGTGTTTAGTCATTTGTTCAACCTTCATAACCACCTAGATTTCATAATGAATGCAACTTTTTGGCGACGTCTCAGGGAGGAGCCTAATGGTACAGTATTGTGTGCAGTTTGCAAGAATTCTAGAAATGTTACAGGCATTTTGTCCACAGGAATGGAATGTCCACAGGCATGTCTCTGACCCACATCTATGCCCACATTCCTGGAAACCCTTGGGAAGACCTCTCTTCCCCGGATGGCCCTACTTTCTGTGACCCAGTGGCTCGTTCACTATACACTCAGGGGAGGACTGCACTAAGTCTTCCTCAAAATCATGAAATGATGGCAGTACCATACAAACAATAACCCTAACAGCAAGCACCGTCGCCATGGCAATGTATGCTTTCTACTGCCATTGCCAGTCTTGTTTTGACATTTTTTTATTCGCACGCCCGGATCAGTTTTGGGGTTCCCAGAGGATGTCATCCATTGAATCCCAACAAGAATGTCTGAAACATGTCGAAAATAAGTCAAAGCCTAAACCAGTGCTTGGATAGTAGCCTTAACCTTCAAGCAAATGTTTGACTATAATTTTCTCTGCTAAAACCTTTCTATTTCTAACATATACTGTTTTTTGTCTATGTATACGTTACTGGGTACAGGGTGATATGACGTCACTCGCGCCATGTTGGGTTAAAGTGTACGATGGGTATACACTCATTATAGTGTCGATGAAAAGACTACTGAATAATAAGGAATTAAAGAAGTCGAATGTATTTCTATTTTTAGTTTTATTCATGTCAATCCATCTTAAGAATGTTAAGAGTGTCAAGTGTGGTTGTCAGTTGATCTGGTCAGGTTGTAGGTTGTCCTGACGAAGTTGTAGGTTGTCCTGACGAAGTTGTAGGTTGTCCGGGCCGGATGGGGTTGTCCTACCCGGTGATCATCGGGCCCAGTTCGAGTAGTCACAGTCGGAGTACGGGTCCTGGGCGTCGACGACATGTTGCCGGCAGGTCTCGTCAGTCAGGATCATACAGTAGTCAGGGTACCCGTACGGCGCGGGACTGGAAATAATGTCGTAAACAACAGAACATATTCAGCACTGTCTCAAGCTTTCGTTTGTGTGTCAGTTTGTTTGTGTATTGATTGGCTGGTTGGTTGGTTGGTTGGTTTGATCTTTTTGATTGATTTGATTTATTGAGATTGTACAGTACAATACACATCACACATGGGACACGGGCAGCTGTTGCTGGTGTTGTGTCCCACACATAGAACTAATACAGGAAAGACAGTTCTCATTTTCACTTGAGTTAAGTAGGGAAAGTCGTGACCGATCTTGTGCCCTTTCCTAAGGCCACGTGTCAGGACTCGAACCCGGGACCTCTTGGTTCTGACTTCCGAGTCGAGCACTCTGCCGCTATTCCACACGACCCCACCACAAATGGTGGTTGGTTGGTTAATTCTTGCATTGTGAACAGGGTGATTCTCAGATTTTCATGACGGAAAAACGTTGGCCTATTAAAAGAGCTAGAACATTTCAACACACGCAAATTTTAACACACCCAACCGAGAAATAAAACCTCATATGCATGCTAGCCCGTGAAGATAGCTACCCGAGCCAGGCTAGTGTTTCCCGTTGATCTATCCATACTCACCTGGAACAGCGAAGACCGTTATCACTACAGGTACACGCCCAACAGTCTGTAGTCTCCCAGCTGCTGCCGATCATCATCCTCTTCCCCTCCCAGGGACAGTACCGGGGTTGAGGCACGGGACGGGTACCATACCTTCAAAGTTAGGACATAATTCGAACATCAAGATATCAGAACTCCTTTAACGATTCCGCACAATATTTTTAATATCCTTGATGTTAAACTACCACGCTATGTTTATAGTATGGAAAACTATGTCGACAATTGTTGAACGTTACTTGTATAAACTTGTATATGTACTAATAGTATATTAGCCTACAGTGTTATTTTCACTGAGTATGTAAAATTCGGCGCAATTCAGTGTATACTGCAAGGCCAATTTGTCCCGTGTTTTTACCAATAAACTATTTACTACTTACTACTACATGTAAGTAGTAAACTAGTTGAAAGTAGTAAATTTCAAGCTGATTCAGTGCATGTTCTACGGCTACTTTCTTTATTGTTTCATCTTATCTTTTTAATGATCTCCATCCTTGGAGTGTTAACGAGCCTAATTATAATGGCGACTTCGCTGAGGGAAATGTTTTGACTCTTGTTGTACCTACATCATGGTTAACTGGGGACTCAGATTCGCTATGAATATAGCTCCCCCTGCCTCTCGCCAGGTGGCGCACATGGCCACAATCATCAACACGTACACACCCATTCCTGTGGGACACAGAAGGAAATACCGAAGTTGATAGATCAAAATATCTTTTGAATCTTGCAAACCTTTTCCCAAGTATCGTTGCCTCGTTGGGAAGACAGGTTTGCAACTCGATTAGTTATGTTTCGAATGACGTCATTTTTCAATCTTGAACAAAAGGAATCTATACAGTATGGCTTGATAGCTAATATATATGCATGCATTAAATATTCCAATTTCATCAACCGTTTCTATTTTCTAAATGTCTTAAAATCGCCTAACCGTTTAGATAACGTTTAACTACTACAGTAATATTATCGACATGGTTGTCGTCAAAACACTCATAATCAAATAGTGAAATCGCCATCAATAAAATTATTGCCGAAAAATGCACTGAAAGCCGTTTTTTACCTAAAGAAATTAATCTGAATCACCATACCTGACATTTCTGTGGTTTGTGAGTCTGTAGCCCCGGGCCAAGTGACATAAGTTATAACAGTTACAGATATCACAGACTGCGAGCTACAACACGAAGTCCGGGTATTTTTATGTCCAGTCGGTGAGAAAGAAACATCTGTTGATTATCTACATCGAAGACGTAATTCCGCTTAGTGATTATCGTTATCTAAATACGTTCTGCAGCACACTTGACGATGGCATTTCTGGGTGCACGAGCGTTTCTATTTGCTACCATAAGGCCATGTTTATTTGATTATATAGATGACATCCTCGCGCGCATGAATTTTCGTCCGTTCCAAAAAAAAAGTTATATACGCCGTAAATTTAAAAGAAAATATTGGAAAACGATACTTATGTTGCAGAATGCCAAATGAAATGAAGAGTCTATTATTCACCATGCCAACAAAATATTACTCTGTTTAGTCATTTGTTCAACCTTCATGACCACCTAGATTTCTAGCCTGACTAAATCTGCACTCCTAGCGGCCGGCCTGGTATTACACAGCTTCTGGCGGGCCGGCCGCTAGGAGAGCAGATTTCGTCAGGCTACTGGATTTCATAATGAATGCAACTTTTTGGCGACGTCTCAGGGAGGAGCCTAATGGTACAGCAAGAATTCTAGGAATGGTACAGGCATTTTGTCCACAGGAATGGAATGTCCACAGGCACGTCTCTGACCCACATCTATGCCCACATTCCTGGAAACCCTTGGGAAGACGTGTATGCCCCGGATGGCCATACTTTCTGTGACCCCGGGGCTCGTTCACTATACACTCAGGGGAGGACTGCACTAAGTCTTCCTCAAAATTATGAAATGATGGCAGTGCCATGCAAACAATAACCCTAACATCAACCACCGTCGCCATGGCAATGTATGCTTTCATTGCCAGTCTTGTTTTGCCATTTTTTCTATTCGCACGCCCGCATCAGTTTTGGGGTTCCCAGGGGATGTCATCCATTGAATCAAATCAAGATAACTTAATTATGAAAAAAATGTTCAATTACAATATTGTGAAATTGATTTTATTGCCACATCTAACACTAAAATTATGATGTTTGAAACATATAAACAAATTCAACATGTCAGGCATACAGTCTTTCCTTCATGATAGAAAACAAAATAAAATTCAGTAACAGTAAAAGGTAAGGTTAGATATAGAGAACATATTAGATATATACATGTAACTGCAACCATCGTATAACAAGAACAGGGTCATAAAAACTGGCGCAAATAGCTAGACAAAATCCTTTTGTGATTTCAAACCACGTACACGGGATATGTAAACGTCACGAATGCTTGTGGTTACGTCACAATATTTACATGAAAACATCATTGTTTTTAACGTAAAATAGTTATAAACTGTTAAATAGCGGACAGTGTTACTAGATAGTGGTCACATCCACACACACACGTTCAGTTTTGATTTGAGATTGTGTATTGGGTAAGCCACAAAAAGATTGACATTCACTTTTCAGGCACGCCAGAGGAAAAAAAAACATCACTCAAACACACGTCACAACAGAATGTCAACTGTAATTCAGTTGATCCCGACAGTATACGAAGATTTCCGACGCCCACCCGAATAGACCGATCCAGAATGTCCATAACATTCAGCAGTTCAATCCATGAGATAAAGGCACTTAACAGATCAACCAATGAGAGCACGGCAATTAGCAGTTCAACCAATGAAAGAAGGACAATTGGTGGTTTGACCAACGAGAGAGCTACATTTCTATGTTTTGACGGAGGTGAGTGGGGCTTAAGGATAATGGAAATTAGCAGTTCAACCAATGAGAGAATGGCAATTAACTGTCAAATAAATGAAAGAATGGTAATTAGTGGTTCGACCAATGAGAGAGTGACATTTCTATATTTTGACGGAAGTGGGCGGGGCTTGAGGATCGGTCTACAGGTGGCGACAACCTCTGATGTTGACCCATCTCCGATGCCGTCCTATCCGTTGAGGATGACAGACAGGACGGCAGCGGTCAGCAGCAGCAGCAGCCACGGCGGCGGACCGATGTAGGCAGCGCCGCCGGACCCGGAGTCAGGGAGCACGAACACGGCGTTACCGGTCAGCAGGGCGCTGTTACACCGGTCGGAGGTACAGCACCGGTAGCACACCTGCAAGTCAAAGGTATCGCTTTACTTAAATAACGGTCCTTTATCTGTTTCAACAAGTCTAATGTTTTGTGTTGTGTTGTGTTGGAAATTAAAGTTTAAACGGCTTCATAATGACTTTTACCAACTGTCACAGATGAACTTAAATTCTCCTGCTTAGGCTTATAATAGAATATTGACTACTAGTAGAAAAGTAAGTTTTGCGCTGATCGACGTAGTTGTTTCAAATAGAAATAAGTAATAGATTTTAATACCATAGAATATGTATTATGGTGTTCAATCAGTTCGATCAGGAACTGTCTATATAAAGATGAAAGATTTTGGCAACGCTCCAGGAGCAGAGCCCATTACGTTGTACTTTGGCTACGATATGTTTGTGTACCTACCTATGTGCATCATTTGTTTTACTATGGGTTGAATCTGACAACAGATAGGGAATGATTCTTTTTGAATATGTGGTTTGTAAAGTTATAGTGCTAACGCTATACTGATGCTGTAACGTTACATGAAGTAAAGAACACAAAAACTTCATTCTCTATTTATTGTCAGATTCGACCCATAGTAATTTAATGTTGAGCATAAAATGCCCCCAACACCTCAAAACACACTGAAAAACAAGATGTTTAACGTCAACAGGATCATTCCGATGCCTTCCTATCCTATGAAGTTTAGACCCCTGTTTTCGCAAGGCATTCTGGGGATGGGAAACTCGTGAATTTCGCGTTACCTTGGTGTCTCCATCTTCCTGACAGTTCTCCAGGGCGAGAATGTCGTCACACTCCATGTTGTTGTACGCACAGGAACGCTGGTAGGAGACAGACTGGCCGCCGACAGCCGTCCGGACAATCTGACGTCATAGACCATAGAATACTTTTATGTTTATGTTTATTAGGAATATCCGTTAGTAATACAGAGTTTGTTTACTAGTCTTCCCGGAGTCCTTTACATTTAAAATATGAAATATAACCAATTACAAACTTATATACAATTATATACAACAACAACAGCTTAAATAGCAGTATAACGATAACAATCTTAACAATCATATTGTCATAATTGTCATGAGAAATGTGAAGGAAATCGTACGGAAATGACAAAATAAAGTATTCTTGTTCCCTTTTCGTTTCTGAACGATTCAATTTAGGGTCTCCAATGACGTCATTCACTCGCCATGTTCACGGTAACTAGTTGTTACCAGAATGGTGGCAGAACGTACTGAGTATGCGCAATTGCAAAACCCGGATTATTTTACGGTTTTCGTTGGATGTTTGGTCAACGTTCCATCAGAATTTTGCATGTTGCAGACGATGTCTTTTTCGACACAACATGTGAAAACTATAGACGGGGTGTCATCTTTAAATACGCTAATACGACCTTAAACAAGACGTTCTATCGAAGTGCTATGCACAATACGTCACGGGGTTTGCGCAAGCCCATTACGTTCTACAGGCGTGCTGCCATTCATCAGTTTCCCATCCCCAGAATGCAATGGGAAAACTGGGGATCTAAACTCATTTGCATAGGACAGGAAGGCATCTAATGATCCTGGTGACGTTATACAGCTTGCTTTTCACTGTGTTTTGAGGTGTTGGGGGCATTTTGGTGTCGAATCTGATAACAAATAAAGATTGAAGTTTTTGTGTTCTTTTCAACATGGAACATGTGGTTTGTGACGTTACAGCATCAGTATAGCGTTACCACTATAACGTTACAAACAATTCATTCCAAAAAAAATCATTCTCTATTTGTTGTCAGATTCAACCCATAGTAATTTAATTAACCTTGAGTATAAAATGACCTAACACCTCAAAACACACTGAAAAACAAGCTGTTTAACGTCACCAGGATCATTCCGATGTCTTCCTGTCCTATGCAGATGAGGTTAGACCCCCTGCTTTCGCGTTGCATTCTGGGGATGGGAAACTGGTGAATGACCTTGCCGGAGTGTCCTTCTGTGCGTTACTTACCCAGCATGCCCCGCTGCTGCAGGCCTGTGTGGTGTTGGTGGTGTTGTGGAACTCCTCCGGCAGCGTGTACTGGGCCACGTCACAGTGGTCGTCACTTGCCGAGTCACACACGTAACACACGGTGGGAGCCTACAAAAACACAAAGAACGTTATAAACGTTATATCAAACTAGAAAGGTAATATTTGCAAAGCAAATGCATAATGCTTACCGTCGCATATGGTCTGCTCTGCTAAGTCTTACTCAAACACATTCATATGGCAAAACGAGAAAACGTAATTAATTCCTGACACAATTTATTACTACATTGTATTAATAGAGTTAGATAAGTATAATTAGTGTCTCTCTTTTGTTATACATTGTTTATGAAGCAGACCAGATTCCTATTACAGTTAGTAGAACTGTTAGATATTCTCAACACCACCATATGTGTATGTTAACACCACAAACTATGTATGTATATTTTGCCATACGTTGTACCCGCTACATCTGTTGCGCAACAAAGTTCTTCTTCTATATATGGTGACAGGAGTCTAAATCCTCCTGCTATAAAATTGCAACATGAAGTATCCCAACGCCAGTTACCATGGTAACAGACATCTGGTTCTGGTTATTGACCTTTCGTGTTTGGAACGGAAGAGGAAACAGAGCAAAAACGATATGTTTTCCTTCGGTAAACATAATGACCATGTATGCATAACTCCTCGAATTTGTGGCACAGTGATTGTCATTTATACTACCTTATAGGCAACAGTTATCATATTCTTTTACGTCTTCAAATGTTTCAGGCGCAACATGTTATAAAATTTCTATATAGTTCTAGATAGTATATAAGTTGTATTGGTCTTACCGGAGTTGGATCTTCCTCATATATGAGGAACTGTTCTCGAAAGTAGGGCAACACTGAATAAAGAAAAAAAAAAGATGACGAGAATGTACCATGGATGCTGGCCACAATTGTGAAAGAATTTACTCGCAAACACCAACACTTAGAGATGTTTCCGTTATTTTTAACTCACATAGGCCTCATCCGGCCCTTCTTCAGTGTACTTTTGAATACTACTAGTATCGACTTTGGTTGTAGTCGCTTAGCTGGGTATATAAGGAATCCCACTATGCTTCTCAAAAAGTACTAAAAGTAAAGACACACTCTGATGTTCTTTGGAGTACAAAACTTTTGTGTTACTAAATATGGTTGTTTGCCATTTATACCACTCAGATTAGGCCACACCAATTTAATTTGTTGGTTCTCGGATTCGCCTCTTCATTTTTTCCTGATTTGCAAAAAAAAAAAAAAATTTCTAGAATACAACTGCAAAATGCTCATATTTTGTCCCTCGAACAAGTTGAAAACAGTCCTTTTCTTGCTAGTCGTTACAGTTATTCCATCTTTCAATGCAGTGGTATCATTAGAAGTTCAAAATTCATTGTTTAAATTTTAAACAAGCCTTTTGTGTTGACTTCATACCTCCTATCGTAGCATTTGGGGCTATAATAGGATGCCTACATCTGTTTTTATTTTTATTTTTTTTCGCCCTGTCGCTTCATATTTTTCCTGAAAAAATCCGAGAACCAACAAATTAAATTGGTGTGGCCTTAAGGTAAAAAAAAAAGAGCCTGCAGTTCCCACCTCGCTCGCAGTGAGTCCCGATCGTGCCGAAGATACACTCGCAGGTGTAGGAGTCGACGCCGTCCACACACGTGGCGCCATTGAAGCACGGACGGGATTCGCACTCGTCAGTATCTGACAAGAAAATATTTGGAAGTATTAGTCTGAACTGTAACGGGTTACTACGTTTGTTAAACTGTTCTACATGGGTACCTTTTCACGAATGGCTAATGGACACTCCTCTGGCCAATGGATACTGTCTTGCCACCGTATGATCTGCTTGGAGATAACCTTTTCATCCTCTCATGTTTCTGTATGTCGAGCGACGGCCCTGACGTATACAGGACATCGGCCGTCCTTTTCGAGTTTGCTGCAGCCTCCGGCCAATCACGTTGATGCATAGGACTAGGATGCAACGTGATTGGCTGGTAACATTTCCTCCAACAACAAAAAAAGTGGCGGGCCTATCATGAGCGAGAGTGTACAGTTAAGTGACGTAATCAATTGGCCAATAGATATGCAATATCGTTCAATATCTGAACACCGAAAGAAAAAAAAAATGGTGCTTACTGTTTTCACAATTTGCCCCGTAGAATCCCGACAGACAGTTGCAGAGGTAGTACGGCTCGGGGTACCAGTAGTTGGAGTGTTCGATGCAAACGCCGCCATTTTGACACGGGGAGGGCGGGCCACATGGCGGGTCTGCATGTAAAGTAGTTGCACGTGACGAAATGAACCAATGAACGAGACCGACGTAAAAGTACATACATCCAATCAAAACACGAAGCATTCTGAAAGCTCAAACAGTCGTCGAACCTTTCTTTATTGGTCTCGAACTGGTTTTGATAATAAACAACTATTGCCCTGCTGATAGTGTTTCTTCGATTATGGTATGCGACACAAGACTTCAAAACAAAATACCAAGTACAAAAATAATAAAAAACCGTTCCCCCTAGACTAGTAGGCTACAAACACGCAAAAAAAATTAACGGTTGGTAGAAGTAGTAGTGGTAAAACAAGCTTAAGCCAAAACGCCAAAGCAACTTACCAGCGGTGCACCTTATTTCAAGTTGCGGCTCCTGTGTCCATTCACCATTCCCCCAAAGGTAGAATGGCCCTGCGCTCTGTTCAGGATATTTGTGCGGGTTTTCCGCCACCATCATCGCAGGAAAAGAGCCTACTGTGTTTCCAAGCAGCCAGAGGTTCTCGAATGCCATGTAGAACAGCCAACAGTTAGAACAGTCGGTCTTCTTGTAGAGGTCCCGCCCGTTGAACTTCTCTGTCTCGCGCGTGTAGAGGCCGAGGGTGACGTCGTTACCGCTCGCGGGTCTCTGTCCGTCCGCCGTCGTGATGCGCAGTGTAGGACAGTCTGCGACGGAAACAGAAGAAACTATCTCATACCAGAATTCCAATTATCAAACTTCACCTTCGTATTCCCGATCCCAACCTTCCAACAAAGTATTATAAAAACACATCCAAAAACAGCAAAAGTTATCCTGTCAAATATCACAAAGATACAGGCACCACACCCCAAGTTATAACAGGTTAAAACTGCCAACCCCTCGTACCTAACACATAAGGTACTACTAAACTATTAGAATCAAACATATTAAAAAAGAAAGGATATGGATGAGCTCAATAGATGTTTACGTATTATTATATCTACTTTAAGATTAACGTTCACGACTTGGTTGAGACTACCTACCCCGTGTTTCACAGTTCGGTCCAGAGTAGCCGTACATACACTGGCACGTGTCGGGTGCGCCGTCCTCACCGGCCAAGCACAGGCCCCAATTCTGACAATAATCCCACGGACAACTCTCACCTGTATAACGAAAACAAACAACAAACATGGAATAACCACTGACGACCTCAGTGGCAAAAGATAAATACTGTACATTAGACTACAAAAGCACGTCGGCAGAACGTACTGCACCTGCACGAAACACCTTAATATTGTGCATAGCACCTCGGCAGAACGTCTCATATAAGGTCGTATTTGCGCATATAAGCTTAACATCCTGTCTGTAGTTTCCAAATGTTATGTCGGAAAAAATACGGTCTGCAACAGGCAAAATTCTGATGCAACGTTGACCAAATATCCAACGAAAATCGTGGGGGTTTTGCGCAGGCGCAGTACGTTCTGCCGACGTGCTGACTACAAAGGCCGTGTTTATGTGAAGTCACCCAAGGCGCTTTACATGTGGTTTACCCCGAAGCCGGTTTCAAGTGGCTCCATCTGAACGCTCCAAATCACATTGAAAGCGCCTCGATCCCAATCCGCTTATAGGTGGTTTCGAATCGGTTTTCCCGCATCGCGATTTGCGTCTGAACGTAATAATGTGATTTCAATGTAACTTCGCCTGGTCATGGATTACGGGGTGATATTTCTTTATTTATATGCAATACCAAATTTTACGTGTCAGCAACTTAAAGAGTAGTAATGGTCAAATAATGTGTCCGTTCTAGGACGAGCTTCACCGCCTCTGGCGGGACCACGTCAGCATTCGTTGGAGGTTCGCTGGGAGGGGGGCACCAGCAAGCAGGTCGTTGACCTCTGACAATAATGACACGCTACCTTGCGTGTTTTCATCAAACAACAATGAATCGTGATCGGGCACGTTTTAAAAGGAATGTATGGCACGTGGACCAGACATAAACACGGCCAAAGTGTATTCACGTGACGTCATCAATTCGTAAACCGCCATATTATTGACGTACAATTTGTATGTCTATTTACGGTAAAATCAATGCGCGTGCTGATGTCATCCATAAAATTTACGTCCTGTGGCCTAAGTAACATTATACGTCAAGGACGGGATCAACATACTTCTTTCTTCCTCTAAAAGATTCTATCTGGCTCATTTCTAGTGAAAGATTTGCGGTGCAGGTTTCTGCCGTATCGAGTGATGCCTGAACGCAGAACTACACTTGAAAAGATCGCCCCTGTCATGCTCTTTTAGTCAGATTACAACACCTTAGAGTTAGCGGTCCACATGGTGTGAAAACATGGGTTGTGATGTGGCAAGTGGTTACCTTGGTGACGAAAATGCTTCAAGGCCCTGATCACATACGTCATACATACGATCTTTACAGTGATATAGAGTATACTAAAACACTTACCTCCGCCAGATATACCACCGATGTCGATGATATCCAACTGAGATGAACCTGGAAATAAAAACACAATTACACCCTTCACAAAATATTCAGGTATGTACATGAAATATGACAAATAAACAAGTACATAGCAAGAGAATAGAATGGGTCTTTAAAAAGTTGAGTGCGCACCGTACAGTCCAAAAGGCCTACAGTTATTTCAAAATTTGCTTCCATCCTAGTTAAAAACATTTGATACATTGGACGAAAATGAATTCTAGTGTTTAGGATCTCAGCATATTCACTTTAATCTAAAAGGTAAATAAGTTCGCATTTGTACAGGTTTTTCCACAGAAAACTTAAGAGTCGTTGCATTTGGAAGAATAGTATACTTTTATTTTTTATTCTAAAATATATGAACTTATTTTATATCAATTGGGAATAAATAACCTATAAGTACTATATTGATATCTACAATTTTACTTGATTTAGTTAAATGTAATATTTCAACCTAACATTTTATATCTTATAAGTGGTAAGTGATTTTATGTGGATTGTGATCTTTGTGCACAAGTAGGTACAGTAGCAGTACATTAGTAAAAGATCAGTGCAGTTCAGTCCCCCTGTCAAGGGCTTCTGCGATACTGTACCTTTGGAAGTTCATGCAATAAACCAGTTATATTTCTTCATTTATTTCTTAGGCCACACCGACTTAATTTTATGGATGACATCCTCTGAAGACCCCCACACTAGTGCGCGCGGGCGAATAAAAAAAACCCAACCGACCAAAAATAAAAATGCTACTAAACCACAGGAATACGAAGCTGGTAACGTTACATGTATTGTGACTTTGCGGCAGTACATAGCGACGTACTCTACGGCAAGACGGCACATGCTGGCTTTTAGCGGAGTTTATGAATCAGCACTGTACGTATGCACTGAGATCTTCAGTCGTGGAGCTTCGGTAGCTTGGGTGCCATCCTACAGAGTTACCGCGGCTCCCTATTGTCGCTACCTAGCATAGACTACCCAGGCCTAGATCCAGGCCAGAGCCTCGGAGGACGTGATCATTTTTTTTCAGGACAGGCAAAAATCAATGCGCGCGCGGATGTCATCCATAAAATTAAGACGGTGTGGCCTTATTCATATAACTCACCGCATCGAATGACAGCAGCCAGGACCAAGAGTCGCCACATCATTGCTGCATTTTGACCTGGGCAAAACTACAGACAAACAAAAACATGAAATGAAGAACCACCAGATTGTTGCATACCATACAGACACACATCGGGAAACAACAGTACCCGAGTTCTGTTTTTCAATTCTAGTTATCTGTAAGAAAAACAGAAGTATGGATCAGATACATGACATTTTTCGGTGTGATAGTGAAGTGATTCTTGACTAGGAACAGACCCTGACAAGAAATTTTCCTTTTCTCCAAGCAGAGGTTTGGGTTTGGGGTTATTTTAGCGTGTTTTTAGGCTTTTTTATCGGGGTTTCTTTTTTGCACTGGAATATTTTTTT
>NW_017802713.1:2589598-2590855 GCF_001625305.1 Branchiostoma belcheri
TAAAGAAGGGGAGAGGAGGGCATAAGACGAGAAAGATGGCAAACAAAGTCTCGGTCGGCTGATTTTCCAATTTTCAGCTGTGCTGGTGGGGTTCCTATAGTCTCTACCAGACTAACTACGCTGGCTATATATAGGAGAATGTTTGCCAGGGGAGTTTGGCCGCCTTGTAGGTATAGGTTTGACTGGCCACGCAGGGAAAGAAACTACCTCCCCGCGGCCGGACTCCCCTGGCCAATTTTACTCTCCTTTTTTACCGAATTCTACTATCCGTATTCCCGTAGAAAGGCCTGGTGAAGGCTAGGGTTCCTATAGCGAATTAGCTATATTTCCATGCCGTTCCACATGTATCGAACACCCTGTTTATTCAAATAAACAGGACTGGTCCAAGACCTGAGCCCAAATAAAGCCTACCATCACACACATGCCGTAAACAAGCGGAAAACTGAGCTCTAGCTAGCTTGCGTCACCTGTCGAAATCGTCAACGGACCTTCTCAGATTTTACACGCAATCTATCACGTACGCTGTTAGCATATTCGCTGGGAAAAACTTAAGACATTTTAACACGTTTTAAGTCACATTTCGACAAAAATACTTACCAAATGTGATGAAAAATGCGGTGTTTTACCCCAACCTCCTGCTGGCGCGCGCCTCTTTCTAAAATGGCCGAGATCAGATAAAAGTCTTCTGGTGCTTTCTGTTGTTTTTCCCATACCGCATCCCTACATGGTTCTCTGAACAACAATGACATAACGTAAGGTCTGGTTTCTTGTCCATTTACTCCAAGGCAACCCTTTAGTCGCTCTGTTTCCCCGGCTGTTGTCGGTATACTCCCAGACGAAACCTGAAGCCACTTCTTGCAACTTTTGACCTCAAGCGCTACACTGGTCACTAAACGGGGACGTTCCGCATTTTCGTACCTGGGTGCCAAACTAGTATCGGGCCGTTAGCCGTTTTCCTTCGGCAGCCAAGAGCCCTTCGCCCGCCTATCTAAATTACCGCTCGGGGGAGTTGAGCCCGAGGGGAGTTTGTCCGGCCCTATAGAACTTGTTGTAAAGGGCCAGCCAAACCTCCCCCCCTCCGGGCTAGACTCCCCCGTAGCGGTAATTTTAGACAGGCGGGCGAAGTGCTCTTGGCTGCCGAAGGGAATTGCTAGCGGCCCGAAACGAGTTTGGCACCCAGGGTAGCATTTTCGCTATTCTTCTGTGATCGCCAGTCAAAGCAAACAGGTGAAGAAAGAAATGTGCAGGGCTATCATA
>NW_017802713.1:2590875-2600645 GCF_001625305.1 Branchiostoma belcheri
GGAGAGGATGTAGGACTCGGGAGCTATAATAGGTTTGGTAACCAGGCTAGGGCTATCTATTGACATACGACAAAATTCTTTCTCCTCCACTAGCCATGAAATATAATTTAATGATAGGATTACAACTTTTCTATCAGTATCATTACTTAGGCCACACCGACTTATAATTAACTTTATGGATGACATCCTCTAAAGACCCAAAAACTAGTGCGCACGGGCGAATAAAAAAGAAAAATTCCGGCCAAAAATAAAAATACTACTAAACCTGCTACTACTAAAGCTGGTTTTGTGAATTTGCAGCAGTACTTCGCAACGTATACGTCAAGCCGGCACATGCTGGCTTTTTGCGGAATTTATGATTGCACTGAGGTCTTGAGTCGTGGAGTTTCGGTAGCCTGGGTGCCCGGCTCCGTATTATCGCTAACTACCATGGACTACCCAGGCCTAGAGCCAGGCCAGAGCCTCGGTCGGTGGACATGATATTTTCTTTTGGAGAACAGGCGAAAATTAATGTGCACGCGGATGTCATTCATAAAATTAAGTCGGTGTGGCCATACAGGGTCAGAGTTCATGTTGATAACAGTTATATATTTTTTTGTGTCAGCAATGTCTCCATCCTACATAAAGAATACGTCCAGGGGCCAAGGCAGGTAAATTCTATGGATGATATGTCCACACGTGCATTGCTTTTCGCCTGGCTAAAAAAAAAAAGATCACGTCCTCCAAGGCTCTGGCCTGGCTCTAGACCTAGGTAGTCCATGTTAGTTAGCGACATTACGGAGTCGGTGGTAACCCTGGAGGATGGCAACCAGGCTGCCAAAGCTCCACGACTCAAGAAAGAACTCAGTACATACGTACAGTGCCGATTCATGAATTCCGCAAAAAGCCAGCATGTGCCGGTTTGTCGTATACGTCGCTATGTACTGCCGCAAATTCACAATACCAGCTTTGTATTCCTGTTGTTTAGTAGCATTTTTATTTCTGGCCGGATTTTTTTTATTCGCCCGCGCGCACTAATTTGGGGATGTACAGAGAATGTCATCCATAAAATTAAGGTGTGGCCTAAATAGATGAAACTAACAAATAAGTAAAACAAATAGCTAAAACAAGTATTTGGACGGAAAAAAACTCTGACACCTTGCAATTGTATGTGAACATAGCGATATTATCAAGTATCGGTAATTCGATATAGCTTCATAAACGTCCGTCTGTAAACGTGGTACTGAAAGCGCCACCTCCCGACGCGTCCCGTACTGCAGTGCACAACAACACACCTGTTGCACAATAGAAACGTCATCATCACGTGACCAACGCGGAAGTTGGGTCATTTTGGCGGAGAGGGAAGTTGGCTCTCGTCCTGTGGACGTGCCCAATCCAGGCCAGAATTTGACAGTTTCCCGCGATCTATCAGGTAAGTTGAACCTCTTGGAAGATTTTCTAAGCATCTAAGCAGTCCTAGGCACGGTTTGGGTGGGTTTTCGAGCACGCAGAGGGGTTTGATTCCACCCGAGAGGCGGTGATATTTCGGCGACTGTTCTGGCGAAATCTCGCGACAGCTTGTTGCGCCTAACTTCCTCAACAAGTAGTGTTCGCAGATCGCATGTAACGGCGTTCATGTCGGCTCTAGGTCCAATATTTACCCTCCAGATTCCAACACAGACCTTCAGCGTCGCGATTGTTGTCTTATTCGTGATCTGGACGTGTTTGTTGTCGCGTAAGCTCGGCGTCTTGTCGTGCCGCGCCCCTAGTGTGGTGTTGGGGGAACACCCGGAAATAAAGTCAGACAACATCCCCACAAGGCTGACCCTGACTACCAGAGTACCGTACGGGGCGTGCAAGATCACAGCCATGAATTAAACATGTCATCCAGTCTACTCAAACTGTGGTTAACATGTCATACTCATCAGTTAGTCGGCTGGACATTCGCTAACATGATCAAGTTATTGAAGAAAACGTTAACCATGTTGATTAAATCAACACCAAAATTCACGCCTACTTGTAACTTCTAATGGTCTTTCACTTTCGCAAGTAACACCGATGTCACCCCTCCAATTTTTAATATTTGACCCTGAAGTCTATATGTATATTTCATATTTACTCTAATTTTTGTGCGTAATTTTTTATGGGTTTGCGTCAGCCGTTTTGTCAGTCAAATATGAAAGCTAAGCCGGTCAAAGGTCAGAAACCGGCTCAGGTATGTTATGTGTGTTGCTATGTGAGCCTCGGGCGTCAAAATATCAGAACGTAAAAGAACCCATCACACTTATGGAGAATAGTATGGGTGTGTTTTGGTCGAAAATACGAGCCGTGACGATGCCGCATTGCTTCAGCACTAGCCACTTGAAAACAACATCATGCTTTTGCCTTGTTTATGTAAAGTCGTGATCTTTCACATTTTCGGTAAAATATTTTTGTGGGGGTGTGACTTATTCGTTTCAATATATTGTAGCACGGTTGAAATTTTGAGGAAAAAAATGATACATGAAGAGAAAACGTTGTATCGTTCATACTCTTATAAGTGTCTGCTGACACTTCAATTATATACTTTCCAATGGCTATTCAATATCCTATTCAAGCCTTGGCTGGGCGCCTGAATACATTCATGCAAAACACAGTTACATAATATACATTGTAGTTGTAAAAGAAGTGAATACATAAAGGGACTGTTTGTAAACCGAATTTTGTTCGTCTATGATCAACATAGGTTAGAAAAGGACTCTCCCCAAGCATTGAAGCAAATGTGCTTCCCCTCTTCCCAAAATCTTACCACCTCTCACAAAATGTTCAAACTTAGGGTTTTCTCTTAGTATTCTCATGAAAATTTGCTGATTTTTCATCAACCGATTAGGGAGCACCTCTCCCCTAATAATTTCTGGGGAGACTCCATGCTGAAGAAAACCCATGGAGCCAGACGTGTAATGTGTATTCTCCAAGCAGATCAGAGGTTGTGGGGGAATGATCGTTAGCTTTTTATAATGGCCGTTTTTTTGTCGCTAATCCCACCAACCGTCGGTGGCCGGCGACCTTCTCTGGCTAATGGATACTGCCTGGCCAATTTGATACTGTCTTTTTGCCACCGAAAGGGATCTGCTTGGAGATATTGGTGATGTGTTCCCGAAGCATGCTGGTTTGTTTGTCGTACATGGGTGTAGGGTAACCGGACTCCTTATCTAGATTTCACCGCTGCACACATCCCGTTTTTACCGGACGTTTAACCCCTAGAGTTCCCTTGTGTATTGGTTCTCCTTGAAGAGAATGTAATCCTGCTTTCTTGCACTTAAAGGCACCAAATGCAATTTTTAGGCCTCGAAAACCTGATTTTTCACAGTTAATATTTTAATCACTTATCTACACACTAACTTGAAACAATGCTATCCTAATGTATATCGACGTACATTCGTGGAGCAAAAATGCCGAAAATTAAAAACAGAAAATTGTTGCTGGAAGGATCCTGGGCTGATTTTTAGGGTACCACCCAGAAAATATAGGACTCATCTTGGGGCTTTTTTTTCTGCAGTTTTAAATGCTCAAGGTATGAAATACTGTTTCAAATGTGCTAATGTGGGATAGTATATGTCAATATCATACCGCCGTATTCGCCGCTTTGAAATTGTATTGGATGCCTTGAAACAGGCTGTCAAATAATAAAAACTAGTATGAAAGGTTAGATTCTAGAGTGATTTGCCAGCGAGATAGTATGGGAGTTCAATTTGCCTCTAGGCTATTCTATTTTCACCCGGTCTGGTCTAGAGTAAGACCGAACATTATGTTTTACTATTGCACATCATAAGATTGTCTTGAATTTGAGCCCATTTTTATATCAGGTGACGAACGCTAGGAAAGTAGGACGTCAATGAGAAACAATTGTATTTTTGTCTTAGTCACCATTAAAACATGGCCAGGGGTGTTCCGTGTAATGCGCACGCCCCCTCCCCTTATTCACGGGGCACCGGAAGTGGAGGGTCGCTTTTTGTTAGTCATTCCTATAGGCTAAATAGAGGACACAAAATTACAAAATATGACTAAGAAAATAGATTATTTGCAAATCTGTAAGATATTTTTATCTAGAGAAGAGAGTTTGTTTTTAGATAGGTTTTATTTTTTGGGCGGCCAGAGGAAAGTTATTTATTAACTATAGATTAAGTAGAGGACACAAAATTAGAGAAAATGGATAAGAAAATATATCATTTGTAAATTTCTAAGATATTTTTATCTAGAGAAGATAGTTTAATGAAGATAGGTTTTATGAGGCTCAAATTTGGGCGGCCAGAGTAAACTTATTTATTGACTATAGACTAAATAGAGGACACAAAATTATGACTAAGAAAATATATTATTTGCAAATCTGTAAAATATTTGTATCTAGAGAAGAGAGTTTGATGAAGGAAGGTTTTGTGAGGTTCAAATTTGGGCGACCAGATTTAAGTTATTTATTGAGACTATAGACTAAATGGAGGTCACAAAATTACAGAAAATGACTAAGAAAATATATCATTTGCAAATCTGTAAGATATTTTTATGTAGAGATGAGACTTTGATGAAGTAAGGTTTTACGAGGTTCAAATTTGGGCGGCAAGAGTAAAGTTATTTATTGACTATAGACTACTAGTAAATAGAGGACAAAAAATTACAGAAAATGACTAAGAAAATATATCATTTGCAAATCTGTAGGATATTTTTATGTAGAGAAGAGAGCTTGGTGAAGTAAGGTTTTACGAGGTTCAAATTTGGGCGGCCAGAGTAAAATTATTTATTGACTATAGATTTAATAGAGGACACATAATTACAGAAAATGAATAAGAAAATATATTATTTGTAAATTTCTAAGATATTTTTATTTAGAAAAGAGAGCTTGATGAAGTAAGGTTTTACTAGGTTCAAATTTGGGCGGCCAGAGTAAACTTATTTATTGACTATAGACTAAATAGAGGACACAAAATTACAGAAAATGACTAAGAAAATATATCATTTGCAAATCAGTAAGATATTTTTATTTAGAAAAGAGAGCTTGATGAAGTAAGGTTTTACTAGGTTCAAATTTGGGCGGCCAGGGTAAAGTTAATTATTGCTAGGATATAACGTAATAAAAATGGAATGTTAAGTCATACGTGTTCAGGCATAGGTCACGAAAATTTGCCCAGCTAAGGCTCACAATGGGGGGGTTAAGTCGTAACCTTGACAGCAATGGAAGTGTTGCATAATGGTGTTGAAAAACTCTAGAGTGTCCTCTGAAATTCCGGGTACAGTCTGTCATTTGAAACATTCCTACTTTAATAGGTAAAATATCTGGGAAAAGAGCAACCACGCAGCATCTGTTCTCCCCCCCCCCATTCAAACTTGACCTTCGACACGATAGATTGATCATGTGATGATATTCTGTATCATAAGTTATTCCACAACTTGCGGTAATTTTATAAGCCATTCCCATAAAAATCTAAACTACCTGTTTCTCTGTCATTTTCAAATACATGTACGTCCAAAACGCCCATATTTGCGAGGGTAAACAACAACCTTGTCAATAATAATAAAAAAACGTATCTGGTCAAAGGTCTATTGACTCGTGCATGAAAGAATTTAGAAACGACAGGCATTTGAAAAGTCAATAAACAATGCTAACCGTCATCTTTCAACGTATTTTGATGGGCTATAGTTGGTCACTGATGGGCAAATAGTTTGTCATATGGTAAGTTAATTGGTTTAGGTAAAGCAGGGCTAGCAGGGTTTAGGTAAAGCTACGTAGTCAAGAAGGTGGTACAAATGACACAAAGTATGTATGGCAAATAATACTATTTTTCAGGTACGTGCAAAATTGCACATTGGCAAAACTTTTACGTGCAAATTATACTTAGTCGGTTTGCAACTGTTTTACCGTGTGTTAACTTCTTATCTTGTCACAGCATACAGGAGTTCCCTTTCCGAAATTAAAAACATTTTATACAGCACTTAAAAAGATTACCAACAGTCTGAGAGCGATAAAAAATTTTATTTTGCATATTTGTTTCCCTTGAAAGATATCGTGGACAACATCTAAAGTAAAATATTCTGCTTATATAGAATATTAAAAGTACAGTTAATTTTTGCTTCTGTGCCTGTAACGTAATTTTTGCTTCTGTGCCATGCTCTGTCGGTGCAGTGCAAATATCATATATCGGTATTTTCTAGGTGCAAAATTGCGCACTCAAAATATTTCTACGAGCAAATCTTGAAAATGATGTGCATCTTGTACACACACATTTCGAGCCCTTTCGGTACAGCATAACTATAGTGCTAACCAACCGACCCAAGGCTGTCTGTGAAGGGTCATGGACATAAGAATGGACGCAACGTTATCTAGTACTGGACGCTGACCCGTTAGAAATAAAACATAAGTACCCGATATTGTTTTTATTAGCACAAGAGCTAAGCATACATGTGACCAACTGTCGGCATAGTGTCACAGAAGAAGGAATGTTTTTCCCAGCATGCCTTAGGTACATGAAGAGGTTTGTTGATCCCCGCCTTCTGAAGAGTGATTTGGCTGGCGCGTTCCTTTGGTCTTCTAGGTGTTTCGGCTGGAGCTAATTAGGTTCAAAGTTCGCCACAGGTAAAATGGCGTCGCGTCGTGAGTAATGTTTTGGTGATAACCACAACAACTACGGGAAAAGTCAGCTTAGGAAAAGTACTAGCCTCTACCAGGCACCGCGGATCGCTGGAAACATAGTAGAAATCGGCCGAAATAAAGGGATAGTATACCAGAGAAGATCCGGCTAAAGTGAAGTTCCAATTTGCGACCCACGCAAATTGGATCTTCTATGGCCCGGGATCTTCTCTGGTATACTATTCCTTTATTTCGGCCAATTTGTACTATTTTTCCAGCGATCCGCGGTGCCTGGTAGAGGCTAGAAAAGTACTGTAACAATGAAAGTGTTATATTGCAAATACGTGCCCGAGGGCTAATTGCAAATGTAAACAACATGTATAAGAAAGAAAATACGATGATTTGTTAAGTTGATAATACGATGATAAGTTCTAACATTCTACAACGTACGTGGTACTAGTTTTGTTGGTACTGGTTTTAATAGACAAGAGGCAAAGGCATGGACAAATGTTCTGCACGCCGTCAAGCCATCTCTTTTCCCTTTTAAATTGTCTATTAGATCGGCGGTGTGTCATTTAAGTGTCAATACCGTGTAGGTGGTCTTGAAATAAACACTCAGAAAATGTATAAATGTCCACTTTTGTTCTATTCAAGTCTTGAAGTTTAATGTAACAAATGTATACATTTTTTGAGAATGTTTTACAATACGGCAGCACATGTTGTGAGATGAAAGCTTTCGTGGTTTACAACTAACTTTATTGTTAATAGGACTAAAATATGACGACCAAACACAGTCATAATCGTTCAAAATAGACTGATATAACAGCAGAACGTCATTGAAATACGCACTCCAAGACTGTTCTACGCAATGATGGTCGGGTAACAATCGTCAGCAGTAGGGCTAAATTTGGAAACCCTTCTGAGAAGTATAGATTTATGTTTAAATAGGAAAGGCAGACAGCCAGACCGCTGCTGAAATCTGTTGCTTTAAAAAAAGAGTGATTGAACCGTTTGATGTAGGCCTTGCCATGACGGTTCCCCAGACGTGTGCGTCTGGCTGGTACATTCATGCTTCCAATTGACCCTGCAAAAACCGCCGAATATTCATGTCCAACAGCCGCAGGAGACCTCGTTGCCATGACAACCGATCTCTGTGACGTAAGTGAGAGAATATTTCCTGGAATTTCTCATTACAGTGAAGTGAGGCGGCTGGACGCCCACTCTATCGCCATCTTCTTGTGGAATAATTTTTTTCCCGTTCGATGCTTGTGGCACACCAACAACAACCATTCATACAGTTTCCGTCACCGTTTTGTATTGATGGGAGTCCTATTCTTTGTTGACAGCGACAATGACCTGTAACTGTAATGCTCTTCCTCAACGACGCTAGGTATTTCATACTCTTCTTCTTTTATTTGGGTACAACTTCGTATAGGATGCATCACTCTACACTACTGTGTTTTGGGTTCAATGCCATCGGTGTTGTAAATTCTCACCAATGCAAGCCATTTTTAATATCGTCTGACTCCAACGAACGATAGACATTTAAATATATGTCTAGCCCACCACAACGTCATGTAGGGGAGGGGCAATGTTCGCTATTCTTTTCTGAATGGCGTCGTTTTTTGTGGATTCTTACGTTTTATATATATTATAGTCTTCTATATTCATACTCTGTCATGTCATACGTTTAAAACTAAAACTAGCTCGAAATCCTTTTTTTCTGCATACGTACACTGGTGCAAGTAACATTCAAAATTATCTGCACAAGACACATTTTACCTGCACCATCGGCATCTTTCCTTTTATACTTATAGGTATATTTTTACACTCAATAGGTATATTTTATATAATGTGGTAACACGTGTGCAGTCAATGCAGCAAATGGAAATCCACATACACATACACCTACACTCACACCTACTCATACATAAACCCAGTATATGGACGGTGCAGGTAAGGATTAAGGTATAGACAGGTACATGTATCAGAAATACCTGTACATCCACAATTTTACCTGCACTAAGGTGTATATGTAACCGGTATTTCAAACCCCGACGAGCCATTATGGCTGTGTAATGTATAAATTTGAAAAAAGTAACAAAACTAGACAACGCTGAACAAACGTAGCCTTGAAATCGAAAACGAGGCATAAAAGGCGCTTCGACAGATTATTCAAAAGAGGAGGAACTGGTCACCGCAGCAACACATTTTTGACGCCTGATATTTGATGCTACAGAAGAACAGAAATGTCGTTGGTCTTACTTTTATTTATTTGTATAAAGTTAAGGTTATTACCTTCGAGAATGAAATTGAATTCATCTATAGCAGAACATGTAACAAATTCTGTTGAGCAGGCGGAGAGGAGGTTGAACAGCTTTGTGCAGAAAGATAATATCAAAACATTGACCAGAGATACCATATTTTGGCCACCCCGCCACACACTGTCAAATGCCTTCTTCATATCGACAAATAAGGTATAGAAGAACTGAGATTCCGTAGGTCTAAGCGCGCCGCAGACGCCTGATATCCGTGGCTATAGAAGAACGGAAATGTCGTTGGTCTAAGCGGACCGAAGACGCCTGATATTTAAGGATATAGAGAACTTTATTGACATAACAAAAGTACAGCGACTTTCGTAAGTTCTTAAACTACATGTAGACACACTGACAAATACGTAGGCACAACGAAATTAACCTACGTACAAGGCAATAGATGAATCAATTAATACTACTTGATCTAAGGCCTAAACATTCTTTGATATATTTACCTATTTGTATACAGTAAAGGTTATTTACCTTCTAGAATGAAATTGAATTTATCTATAGCATAAAATGTAACAAATTCTACTATCATGCAAGTTCATCTGTGTTGGTAGTTACATGTTTAAGGTTAAAACTTTTGGTCCAACACAACAAAATTCTGTTGAGCAGGCGGAGAGAAGGTTGAACAGCTTTGTGCAGAAAAGTAATATTGAAAAATTCACCAGAAACACCATAATTTGATAGTTTATAGAAAAGGCCATCCCGACACACACTGTCAAATGCCTTCTTCATATCGACAAATATATAGAAGAACAGAAATGCCGTAGGTCTAAGCGAACCGAAGACGCCTGATATTTATGGCTATAGAAGAACAGAAATGCCGTTGGTCTAAGCGCTCCGAAGACGCCTGATATTAAGGATATAGAGAA